>NC_138557.1:9041033-9162527 GCF_964273705.1 Natrix helvetica
GTGTTCACATCAGCTCCAAATTGTTGTTAGCTGCCACCAAGGTAGAAGATCCATTTTCTGGCTATCTTATTGCCGGCTAACTCTTGTAGATTTGGTGGGTGTGGCAATAAATACATAGCTTTGTTTCTGGAAACTCGATAAGTCAATGCATTCCCCTTCAGTGAACCTTCCTACCTTTCTCCCATATCAGTGTCCCTTCCTTCCTTCCTTCCTTCCATCCATCCATCTATTCTTCCTTCCATATGTTCCATCCATATCAGCCAGCTTTCCTTCCTTCCTTTCCATCCATTCATCCATATCTATGTTCCTTCCTTCCATCCATTGTTCCATCCATCCATCCATCCATCCATCCATATTAGCTTTCCTTCCTTCCTTCCTTCCTTCCTTTCATCCATCCATTTGTCCATATTTTCCTTCCTTCCTTTCATCTATTGTTCCATCTTTATCAGCCTTCCTTCCTTCCTTCCTTCCTTCCTTCCTTCCTTCCTTCCTTCCTTCCTTTCTCCCACCCTCCCTCTTCTTTTAGATGCTTCTGGATGATGCTTCTAGACCATAATAAGTAAGGTTGGAAAAGTGGTTGGGTTTCTTAAGGCAGGCCAGGTTCTTGGGCGTCAAAGACTTACACTCTGTATATCTTCTTCCCTTCCCAGTAATTCAGTCAAATGCTGGTTGCATCTCGGCTTTCAGTTGTGGTTTGTGTTGTGAGGACAGAGTCCACCATCCATCTGCCAGTTGTGTCTTGCAAAAGAGAGCATTCTTGAGATCTAAAAATGACCTCCCAGGCTTTTCTTCTCTGCATGAAGAATTAGGGCTTAAACTCATTTACAATTTGAATTAATGCAAAAAAAACCAACCCCACTCTTTGCTACTTGAATCAACCCATGACACATGGAATGTATTATATCTGAGCATCTGTACCTCTCTTAGTTGGAGGAAGAGTGGAAAATGTGTGGGACCAGGAAGGGAAAAAACGAAAGGAGCTCCCAGGTTTTATTTTTTTTGCTAGTTCTGAATGAATAAGTTAACTTTGAGTTTGGGCCCTTTGGTGAAGGTACTGTAGTTTGCCCTTTAGTTGATCTGTGCCTTTCGGTACTTGCCTCTCTCTGCACGGAGTCTTGTCAACAAAACCACAAACAATCCTTTCTGTTAAGGAGGGCAGAAAGCTGAGCCCCCAGGGACTGTTGTGGCTTTTAAAAAATTACCCTTGTTTTGAAAATTATGTGAATTCTTTTTAAACACTCTATATTATCTGGAGCTAGTTCTTAAACAGACAGTAGCAATAGCACTTAGACTTATACACCGCTCCGCAGTGCTTTTACAGCCCTCTCTAAGCGGTTTACAGAGTCAGCCTCTTGCCCCCAACAATCTGGCTCCTCATTTTACCAGCCTCGGAAAGGATGGAAGGCTGAGTCAATCTCGAGCCCCATCAGGATCTAACTCCTGGCAGTTGGCAGAATCAGCCTGCAATACTGCATTCTAACCACTGCACACCATGGAAGGAAGGGAGGGAGGGAGGGAGGGAGGGAGGGAGGAAGGAAGGAAGGAAGGAATAGCACTTAGATTATATACCCCTTCACAGTGCTTTAGAGCCCTCCCTAAGCGGTTTACAGAGTCAGCCTCTTGCCCCCAACAATCTGGGTCCTCGTTTTAACCACCTCGGAAGGATGGAAGGCCGAGAAAACCTTGAGCCGATCAGGATCCAACTGCTGGCAGTGGGCAGAGTGAGTCTGCATTCTAACCACTGCACCAGCAGGGCTCCTAATAGCAATAGTACTTAGACTTATATACCATTTCACAGTGCTTTTACAGCCCTCTCTAAGCGGTTTACAGAGTCAGCCTCTTGCCCCCAACAATCTGGGTCCTCGTTTTAACCACCTCGGAAGGATGGAAGACAGAGTCAACCTTTAGCCTGGTGAGATTCGAGCTGCCAAATTGCAGGCAACCGGCAGTCAGCAGAAAGTAGCCTGCAGTACTGCACTGCGCCACGGTGGCTCATGCAAGCAAAACGACCTAAATAACTTTCTTACAAGGTCAGCTTAACAGCTTTTGATTTCTAAAATGGCCAACCAACCATTCAAAACCCCACGACGGCTACAAGAAGCAAGAGTTTCGAAGCAAAGCTAAAGGCCCTTTTTAAAATTACGCAAGGGAGCAAATCAGATGGAGTTAGTCGTGAGTTTAGGACACTCTCTCTGTCCCTGGACGCAGTCGTCTTCTCCGATGGGATGAAAGGAAATCTGTAGGAAAGGAGTTTGGTGCTTCTAATTGTCCTCCTGGGCCTGAATCCCAGTTGTAGGAAGCGGTGATAGGAATAACGATGTGTTTTTCCTGTTCGACGTACAGTCCAATGTGAGGGTCTGATTGTTGCATACTGCTAGTGCCTCGTGCCTCTAGCAAGATTCAATTTTATTGGTTTATTTATTTAAAACATTTGGGTAGCTGCCCATCTTAACAACCAACTCTGGGTGGGCCCCAATCAATTGGACTTGATTACAACTAAGGCAGCAGAGCCCCCTAAACAACAAGGCTGTTTCAGCAAGTGGTGTAGACTCCTCCTCCTCCTCCTCCTCCTCCTCCTCCTCCTCCTCCTCCTCCTCCTCCTCCTCCTCTTCTTCTTCTTCTTCTTCTTCTTCTTCTTCTTCTTCTTCTTCTTCTTCTTCTTCCCCTCTTCCTCCTCCTCCAATTAACCAGTGGAACAGCTTACCTTCAGAAATCATGGGTGCTCCATTGCTGGAGACTTTTAAGAAGAGACTGGACAGCCACTTGACTGAAATGTTATAGGTCTCCTGCTTGAGCAGGGGGCTGGACTAGAAGACCTCCAAGGTCCCTTCCAACAGATTCTATTCTATTCTCTATTCTATTCTATTCTATTCTAGATTCTCTGTTCTCTTCTCTTCTTTCCTCTTCTCTTCTCCTCTTCTAACATCTCCTCTTCTCTCCTCTTCTCTTCTCTTCTGTTCTTTTAAGTTAGCAAAGGCTCTTCAGCTAAAAGCACAGTATCATCCAGCAAATTTTTCAACAGGTAGTCCTCAACTTACTAAAGTTTGTTTAGTGACTGTTTGAAACCACGACAGCAAAACTAATTTATGACCCTTTTTCACACTTACGATGGCCTTTGCAGCACCCGTGATCAAAATCCAGCCGCTTGGCAACTGGCTCATATTTATGATGGTTGCAGTGTCCCCCGGTGTGTGTGTGTGTGTGTGTGTGTGTGTGTGTGTGTGTGTGTCGCACGATCTCCTTTTGCAACCTCCTGACGAGCAAAACCGACAAGGGAGCCAGATTCACTTAACAACCGAAAGGAGCTGCGGCAAGAAGGGTGGTAAAATTAGGGCATGTTTAACTTCAACAACTGCCTCGCTTAGCGACGTGAATCCTGGGCTCAATTGTGGTCGTCAGTCGAGGACTCCCTGTATTGAGTAAACTTTTTGGAGCTTCTCTTTACCTACATCTATCCCCCCCGCCCCCCCAAAATGTATATTTTTCGGTACTCATCTCAATGTGTCTCAATAGAGAGGGAGCGAGGTTAAAATACATCCCCAGAATAATTTATCACGCAGTACAAAAGGATGAATCGTGGGCATATGAAGCAGAGACATATAGGATCCCTACTTGGCTATATACTCCAGGACCCCCTGCCACGATTTAGCCACCATGGACCATTTTCGTTTTACTCTCTGTGTCTAGCCACCTTTGGTAAGGTTTCTTCCCCCCCTCCCCCCCCCCCAAAAAAAAAACCTTGTTGCGAAACGTTCTTAAGTTGTCCACATCTCTTTTTTGGTCACGGCTGATTGGCTGGTTGGTACTTTGGCTCACACTACAGTTCCCTTCCTCTTGCACAAGTCCCTGCATTTTTTTGCACAGTGTATGTCTGCGCGCGCATGGGTCTTGGGCCTGTGCGTGCATGTTTGTGTGAGTCCCGTTTGCATTCCGATTTCTCTCGGGTTTCGTCTTCACATCCTTCGCAAGACGCTAGACCTCAAGTGATTTTTTTTTTTTTAGCTGAGAAATGAAAGGGACGGGGGGAGGGGGAGAAATCCATGGGTTGGAAGGTTATTATGGTTGTTCCCCACCCCCACCACCCACCACCCCTCTTTGCTCTTGGCCGTGTGAAATATATTGTGAACTTGCCACGGATAAAGCCACAAAGAGGTCCGTAAGCTATGGTGGTTTCTAATGTGTGTGTCATTTTTTTATTTGAATACGTTTGCGTTTTTCCCGTCCGTATTTCGGGCTTCAGTTTAAGAAATTGGGTTAGGCACTTTCTGCGTCTGCATGCCAAAAGGGAGTCCTCTCTTAAAAAGAAAAGAAAAGGAAGGTATTCCAAAGTAGACAAGGGGTGAGCTCATTTCTCGGATGTGTTCGTCTGCTCACTCCATTGCTCTTCTGTGCCGAAATCAGCTGCAGTGGTGACATTTCCCCGTCTCAAAACCAAGAAAATAAACTGGATTTTCAGACAGAGGCTCCCGAGTGTTTCTTGCACACGTTCCACGCTTACCCTTGCACTACAGATAGTCCTTGACTTAGAACAGTTTGTTTAGCAAACCCCCCCCCCCCGAGATACAACAGCACTGAAAAATATGATGGGTGACCATTTTGCTCATTTACAACCAGGGGTGCGATTCAAAAATTTTAGCAATTAGTTCTCTGCCAGCATGAGGCTCTTCTCCAGTGAGTCCTTCCTTCTCATTAGGTGACCAAAGTATTTGAGCTTCCTCTTCAGGATCTGGCCTTCTAAAGAGCAGTCAGGGTTGATCTCCTCTCGGACTGACCAGTTGGATGGCCTTGCAGTCCAAGGGACTCGCAGGAGTCTTCTCCAGCAGCATAGTTCAAAGGCCTCCATTCTTTGATGCCCACGATGTCATACAGCTGCCTTATTTATTTCTTTATATTTATCCTGCTTTTATTATTTTTATAAATAGAGGTAGCAAACATACCTAGAAGTCCTTCCTCTTTTCAGCACATCAATCCTGTGAGGTGGGCTGGGCTGAGGGAAGGAAATCTGGCCCGTACTCACTCAGCTGGCTTTCATGCCTAAGGCAGGACTGGAACTCACCGTCTCCTGGTGATTGGCCCAAAGTCACCCAACTGGCTTTTGTGGGACTAGAACTCACCACCTCCCGGTGATTGGCCTAAAGTCACCCAGTTGGCTTTCATGCCTAAGGTGGGACTAGAACTCACTGTCTCCCGGTGATTGGCCCAAAGTCACCCAGTTGGCTTTCATGCCTAAGGCAAGGCTAGAACTCACTGTCTCCCGGTGATTGGCCCAAAGTCACCCAGTTGGCTTTCATGCCTAAGGTGGGACTAGAATTCCCAGTCTCCTGGTGTCTTAACCACCAACCTCTCTCTTATTGCCCAACCATTCTATGTACTTAAAAACCAGTAAAGGGCATCAAGGAAAATCAAACTTCACCATCATGTACTTGGAAGATTAGAAATGGGAGCTGTCCATGTCCTGCTTGTATGTGACTGGAGTTTCTATTTTAATAGATTAAAACAGCTAATTCCTGGCCATGAGGTCAACTAGATCGAACCTTCAATTTAAACCACAGAGAATTGTTTAATAAAAAAAAGGACTTGGGGTGACATGATAGCAGTGTTCTGATAACTCAGGGGTTGCCACAAAGAAGAGGGAGTCAAGCTATTCTCCAAAGCACCTGAGGGCAGGACAAGAAGCAATGGGTGGAAACTAATCAAGGAGAGAAGTAACATAGAACTAAGGAGAAGTTTCCTGACAGTGAGAACAATTAATCAGTGGAGCAACTTGCCTTCAGAAGTTGTGAATGCTCCAACACTGGAAGTCTTTAAGAAGATGTTCGATAGCCATTTGCCTGAAACAATATAGGGTTTCCTGCCTAGGCAGGGGGTTGAACTAGAAGACCTCCAAGGTCCCCTTCAACTCTGTTATTCTATTCTAAAGAATTCAAGTCACTGAAAAAAATCTGTTGTTTCACACTTTTATGCATCATAGTCCAGTCCATCAGCAGGCTATTGATAACATGCAAGATGGCTGAAGATGATGAGGGAAACATTTAAGCGATAATTTTTTTTTCTTTTAAGATGTTAGAAAGTTATTTGTATTTTTTCTGCAGCAAAACGAAGAGGGTGATCTGTGGAATACGTTTGCACCACATGCTTCAACCTGGCTCCTGAATTATTCCATTTTCTGGGATCCTGCTACACCTTTTCACAAAATAAAGAGGCTTATTAAGCTGCCCAAAAACCTCTAATCAAGGTTAAAAATAACCAAGCTTATCAAGTCATGGAAATGCCTCTATAAAACCTTCAATTGACCCACTTAAATATGGTGTCTGATTCCGATTTGGCCTAAGTGAACTGGAAGGGGAAATTCTACCTCCTTTTTCAGAAGTTCCTGTATTTATGTATCGTGTTTTTACCGTTTTAGGGAGGCTCTGTCCACATTTTTTTTAATCTTCCAGAACCTTAAAGAAGAAAGGCCATATTAACTAGGTCTAAGAAAGCCAACGGAACTTGTTTTTCATTATGTTGCTCCAATTGTTCCAAAAGGCCCAAAGCACATTCAACATTCTCCTTTTAATTGATTGTTTAAGTCCGGGATGGCGGAACCTATGGCACGCATGCCAGAGGTACAGAGCAGAGCGCTCTCTGAGGGGACAAGCGCCATCACCAGCTGCTCTTCCGGTTTCCGTTCTGTTCCCTTCCCACCAAAGGTGGATCCTATTTTTCTACTTGCATTTTCACCTGCTTTTTCGAAGTGCTCGGTTGGCAGAAACTGGGACAAGGAACGGGAGCTCACTCCGTTACGCGGCGCTAGGGATTCGAACCGCCGAACTGCCAACTTTTTTCATCGACAAGCTCAGCAGCTAAAACTTACAGGGGAAAATTCAAATCCTGTGTAGAGGGGGTGGGGGAAACGACACACACACACACACATACATACACATGCACTCCGTGCATTTGCTGAAGGCATGTTCGGAAGGCGTGCTCCAGAAGGGTTCGAAACCCCTGAGATGTCTTGCTGCCAAGCCAACATCTGCTCTACTTTTCTTATTTAAATGTTGGACACCTCAGGGCTTAACCCGCACCCATACCTTTGCCCTACAAGTGGGCGAACCCAGCCCTCAATGGGCTGCTTAATTTCAGGTGAGGGATTTTGCAAGACGGAATGACACAATTCTTCCCAACAGTTTTGGCTGGGCCAGCTCTGCTCCGTGTTGTAAGTGCCAGCCAAGAAAGAAACTCTTCCTCCGAGAACAAAAAAACTCTACATTTTTGCATGCAAGACCCGAGGGAGTTGCTAAGAGCCACTGGAGGATTGGACCAAAGGACACACTCTGTGTTCTCACAAACCCACTTCTGGGCTAACCTTAAGCTAAACTCAACAGCTTTCGGTTATATTAATATTACATTAAGCCGTAATATAATTTGCAAAGACGGTGGCTTGTACACCCAGGTTTAGTGGTTCTTGTGTTGTTTTGAGTCAAGGCATGGGAGCCAAACTCAGCTACCTCCTTGCAAACATTCAAAGCACCAGAGACACTTTCTGAACGTAAAGGTAAAGATAAAAGTTCCCTTCACACAAGCGTGCTAATCGTTCCCGACTCTAGGGGGCGGTGCTCATCTCGGTTTCAAAGCCGAAGAGCCAGGGCTGTCCGAAGACATCTCCGTGGTCATGTGGCCGGCAGGACTAAACGGTGAAGGCACATGGAATGCTGTTACCTTCCCACCAAAGGTGGTCCCCACTTTACTACTTGCAATTTTTACGTACTTTCGAACTGTTAGGTTGGCAGAAGCTGGGATAAGTAACAGGAGCTCCCTCCATTACGTGGCGCAAGGGATTCAAACCGCCGGACTGCCAACCTTTCTGATCGACAAACTCAGCATCTTAACCACTGAGCCACTGCATCCCACAAGCTTGCATTGGCCTAAATGTTGACAAGGTATGAACCAGGATATCATATTAAATCCCAACATGGTTTGCAAAGCCTGTTGTGGCTTGTTCACCCAGGTTTGCGGGGAGGGGGGGTGTCCTGTGCTGGGTTGAGGCAAGGCACAACTCAAACTTCCTCTTTGCAACTGGAATTCAAAGCACTGGAGAACCGAAGGCACGGTGGCACAGAGGTTAAAGTGCAGTACAGCAGGCAAACTCTGCCCGCAGCCTGGAGTTCGATCCTGACCGCCTTAAGGTTGATGCAGCCTTCCATCCTTCGGAGGGCAATGAAATGAGAACCCAGATTGTCAGGGGCAACAGACTGACATTGTAAACAGCCCAGAGAGTGCGGTAAAGAAAGCATTAGGGGACAATATATAAAATCTAAATGCTAGAGTGGTATGGTGGCCTAGAGGTGGAGTTCTCGCCTCACAATCAGGAGTCTGTGAGTTTGATCCTAGGTAGAGGCAGATATTGCTCTGTCTGGACACAATGAAAATATATCTGCTGAATATAGGTAACTCCACATTGGAGATAAGCAAGGCATCCGGTCAGTAAGCACTCAGTTCAATTCAGTTGCCCAGACTTCATCCTGCAAGGGATGATGGGGTCATTAAAAGAATAGGATGATATAAAGTCTAAATGCTACTGCTATCTCCTGTGCCTATATCAGAGATGGTATTCAGCTAGTTCTGACCAGTTCTGGAAAACTGGTAGCAGAAATTTTGAGTAGTTTGGAGAACTGGCAAATACCACCTCTGGCTGGCTCTATTCACTGCCTCCCGGGTCCCAGCTGATCGGCTCAGTCTTCTCCTGTTGCCCTGCACAGGGAATGGGGATTTTGCAGTAACCTTCCCCCAGAATAGGGAGGGAATGGGGATTTTGCAGTATCCTTTCCGTGGAGTGGGGAAGGAATGGGGATTTCACAGTATCCTTCCCTTGGAGTGTGGAGGGAATGGGGATTTTGCAGTATCCTTCCCCTGGAGTGTGGAGGGAATGGGGATTTTGCAGTATCCTTCCCCTGGAGTAGGGAGGGAATAAGGATTTTGCAGTATCCTTCCCCTGGAGTGGGGTGAGAATGGGAATTTTGCAGTATCCTTCCTCTGGAGTGGGGAGGGAATGGGGATTTTACAGTATTCTTCCTCTGGAGTGGGGAGGGATGGAGATTTTGCAGTATCCTTCCACTGGAGTGGGGAGGGAATAGGGATTTTGCAGTATCCTTTCCCTGGAGTGGGGAGGGAATGGGGATTTTGCAGTATCCTTCCCCTGGAGTGGGGAGGGAATGGGGATTTTGCAGTATCCTTTCCCTGGAGTGGGAAGGGGATGGGGATTTTGTAGTGTCCTTCCCCGGTCATGCCCACCAAGCCGCGCCACGTCCACAGAACCAGTAGTAAAAACTTGGAATCCCACCACTGGCCTATATTCCCCTAAACCTTGACAAAGCTGGGTCTTTGGATGTTTCCCCAATGCCTCATCTTGGCAGCTCTGAATAACTGCAAGCCCGGACTTCCCTCCCCTGCCTCTCCTTGGCATTTCGCTTCCGAGAGAAACGTCCTTGGGGGAGGGAGGCCAATCCCCTCCCAAGAAAACTCCTTTCAGGCAAGCTGCATTTTGTACCATTGGCAGGATCAGTGTGTTTATTGTGAATCCACAGTCTAGGCTCCGGGGCCAAAATGGACTCTGCGCTGGGTGCCAGGCCCGAGGGAGGAGAAGAATGCCCCCCGCGTGCCCCCCTCCCTGGGCACCCCAGCATTCCCACCATGTGTGATCTGCAGGCTTCTTCCGGGCAATGGGACGGCTCAGCATTTTCAAAAGCCAGCTGAGCAGCCAACTTCGTGCCCCGCCAGCCCCCTCCCCTTCTATTTGTCCAGTTCTCGCTGCACTCCGAGGCGCCTGCGTTGTCTTAAGAGTGAAATTGAAAATTTTCTCTTGTGGAGCGGCCTCTCCTGCCTTCCTTAAGAGCCATTCTTGATTTTGGCTAGGAATTGTTGAGCCCACCAATCTTCCAGGTCGATGGGAACAAAATCTAAAGAAAAAAAAAGGGGGGGGGGGAAAGAGAGAAAGTTAAGACATTTGCAAATTTCCCCACAAAGAAAAGCTGCTTAAGTGTGTCATTTCTTTCCACCCAACCATCAGAGCAGAGGTGGCATTCAGGCAGTTGTCTCCGGTTCGGGAGAATCGGTAGCGGCAGCTGCGGGAGGCTCCACCCAACCTCCCCGACGTAATGCGCAAGCACTGCGCATGCACAGATGGCAGTGCACATGCACAGATGTGGCGCACACACGCGCGCTCACGTTTGCGAACCGGTAGGGAAGGTAAGTGAATCACACCTCTGCTTTAGAGCCATGTTTCTTGACCTGAGCGATTTTAAAACAGGTGGACTTCAACTCCCAGAATGGAGTTTTTATTGCTGGCTGGGGAATTTTTAAAGGGGTGAGAAACACTGCTTATGAAATGGCTGTGGGGATTCTCAGGCATCCAGGTCAGGGTTATCCCAGAGGTGCTTTTTTCAAGAGGCAGCTGGATTTTCTGCTTTTTCTTTTGAAGGCATTTCGCTTCTCATCCAAGAAGCTTTTCCAGCTCTGACTGGCTGGTGGGGAATGGAAGGGTTTACATTCCTTGCAGACAACAGCTGGTCATTTGCATCCTCTTGGAGAGCCCTTGAGGCCACATGGAGGTTTGTCTGTTTCCTTAAGGTCACCCGAGTAGTGCAAGTGAGTGTGAAACCTTCCTGTGTTCAACAAGAAGGGACTCTGGGCAGAAAACATCCTGCAGCAAGCAGAGTTCTACAACACACTCCTTTCCAGCAGTCCCAAGTAGCCTCTGCAATGTTTGCACGACTCAGGTGTCCCCGAGGACACAGACAAACCTCCAAGTGGCCTCAACGACTCTCTAAAAGGATTCAAATGACCAGCTCTGTCTGCAAGGAGTATAAATCCTTCCGTTCCCCGCCATCCAGTTAGAGCTGAAGAAGCTTCCTGGATGAAAAGCGAGACCTCTTCAAAGAAAAAACAAAAAGTCCAGTTGCCTCTATTTCTGCTGACTGCCGGCTGCCTGCAAGTTGGCAGTCCAAATCTCACCAGGCTCCAGATTGACTCAGCCTTCCGTCCTTCTGAGGTGGGTAAAACGAGGAGCCAGATTATTGGGGGCAGGAGGCTGACTCTGTAAACCACTTAGAGAGGGCTGGAAAGCATTGTAAAGTGGTATATAAGCCTAAGTGCTATTGCTATTGCCCTTCCTTCCTTCCTTCCTTCCTTCCTTCCTTCCTTCCTTCCATGCATCCATGCATGCATCCATCCAGTGGTTAGAATGCAGTATTGCAGGCTAATTCTGCCAGCTGCCAGCAGTTCGAGTCTCACCGGCTCAAGGTTGACCCATCAACCTTCCATCCTTCCAAGGTCAGTAAGCTGAGGACCCAGATTTTGGGGGGCAAATAGTCTGACTCTAGCTGTAAAGCACTGTGAAACGGTACATAAGTCTAAGGGCTCTTGCTACTGCTATTTCTCCTATGTTGTAGAGCACCGTTCCTCAACTTTAGCAACTTTAATGCGGGTGGACTTCAGCTCCCAGAATTCCTCAGCCAGATTGCTTCTACTTGGATTTAGGGAGAAGTAAAGGCTCGGGAATGGGTCGTTTCCCTACTCACCTTTCAATTCAGGACTGGGTGTTTTCTCTGTGTATTGTATTGGGCCAGATCCACTGTCTCCCTGCTCTCGACTGTCCAGCTGCTGTTCCACTTGTTGCCAAGCTAGAAGCAGGAAGAAAAGAACACACAGGATGTCCTCAACTTAGGACCGTTCATCCGAAGTCACGTCGACACTGAAAAAAGTGTCACGCTTACGAATGTGGCAGCATCCCTCGTGGTCCCTCTGATCAAAATTCAAGTGTTGGGCAACTGACTTGTAGTTACGACGGTTGCAGTGTCCCGTGTGTGTGTGTGTGTGTGTGCCTTGTGATTCGTCTTTAGCAACCTTCCAACCAAGATTCACGTAACCCCCAAGTTACCAACTTATCGACTGCAGGGATTCCCTTGGCGAGAAAGCTCGCCAACTCAACCGTCTTGCTTAGCAATGGGAATTTTGGACTCCATTGTGGTTGTAAGTCAAGGGCCATTTGTTGAAAGGGTCCCCACCCTGATGGGTGGTCCCCCTCCATAAAAAAACGTTAAGTCAAAAAAGTTTGATTTTGTCGCCTGCGGTTGTCTTGGTTTCATTTGTGTCTTTTGACAAGAAAAAAAATCAGGGGGAACAACGGCCGATGACCTCATTTTTGTTTTGCAAATAGTTTTTTTTCCCTTTCAAATTCATTCATAGATATGCATTCTTGTAATTGCTATTTAACATTTATCTATTCATCGTTAATCTCTATACTCATTTTTACACACATGTATAGAATACCTTTCTTGCAATAACCTTCTATCTTCTCAACCTCCCTTCTCTGCCTTCTTCTCTCCTCCTCTCCTTCCTCCTTTCTTCTTCACCTCTCTTCCCCCTCCTCCTCTCTTCTCCTCCTTCTTACCCTCTCTCCTCCTCTTAATTCCCCTCCCTTACTCCCTCTGCTTTACCCTTTCTTCCTTTCCCTCCTCATCCTTCCTCCTTTCTTCTTCCCCTCTCTTCCCCTCCTCTTCTCCTCCTTCTTACCCTCTCTCCTCCTCTTAATTCCCCTCCTTTACTCCCTCGGCTTTACTCTTTCTTCCTTTCCCTCCTCATCCTTCCACCTTTCTTCTTCCCCTCTCTTCTCCTCCTTCTTACCCTCTCTCCTCCTCTTAATTCCCCTCCCTTACTCCCTCTGCTTTACCCTTTCTTCCTTTCCCTCCTCATCCTTCCTCCTTTCTTCTTCCCCTCTCTTCCCCTCCTCTTCTCCTCCTTCTTACCCTCTCTCCTCCTCTTAATTCCCCTCCTTTACTCCCTCGGCTTTACTCTTTCTTCCTTTCCCTCCTCATCCTTCCACCTTTCTTCTTCCCCTCTCTTCCCCTCCTTCTTACCCTCTCTCCTACTCTTAATTCCCCTGCCTTACTTCCTCTGCTTTATCCTTTCTTCCTTTCCCTCCTCATCCTTCCTTTCTTCTTCCCCTCTCTTCTCCCTCATATATCGTCATATTTTAACAACCCCATAATCCTTTGCGGTGTGGAGTCTGGGCAATTCAAAGGAACTAGCCGAGTGTTTTATATGGTCAGACACCCATCAGAGAAAAGAAATAAACAAGGGCAACAAAGGAAAGGAGGAAGGATGAGAAGGGAAAGGAAGAAAGGATAAAGGAGAGGAAGTAAGGGAGAGGAATTAAGAGTAGGAGAGAGGGTAAGAAGGAGGAGAAGAGAGGAGGGGGGAAGAAAGGGAAAAAAGAAAGAATGAGAGGAGAAAAGAAGAAGGCAGAGAAGAAAGGTTGAGAAGATAGAAGCAGCAAAGGCTGTTGCAAAATAAGATGGAGGCACGGGGTGGCAAGAAAGTAACCCAAACTGTATTCCATATATTTGTAAGAAAATAACGATCAAGATGAATGATGAATCGATAAATGTAATTAGTAAATTATAAGAGTGTATATTTGTGAATGAATTTGGAAGAGAAAAATTTAAAAAAAACTTTAAAATACATAAATAAATAAATGGCCGGATCCCTTCCTGTCGCCAGTGCGGAGTTTTTGTTCAGCATTCTCATTGTGCCCAGAGAGAGAGAAATATCTGCCTCTACTTAGGATTGAACTCACAGCCTCCTGATATATACAACCACTGGTGGGATTCAATTTTTTTTACTACAGGTTGTGTAGGCGTGGCAGGGGAAGGATACTGCAAAATCCCCATTCCCTCCCCACTCTCAAAATTCCCGCTACCCCTGGCTGAATACAACCCAACAGCAAACAAGGCATCGGGGCTCCATCAGTGTTTTCGCTTCCTCCTAGAACAGCATTTTTCAAACTTCAACTTCCAGAATCCTTCAGCCCGCATGCTGGGAGTTGGGGAATTCTGGGAGTTGAAGTCCACACTTCTTTAATTGGCCACACTTGAAGACTCCTGTCCCAGAGTCGGCCAGGAGTTCGCTTACCTTCGTACACAAAGCGGACATTTTCTTCGTGAGCTACGGTGTAGTTTTCCTCTGTGGTTGTGGGGGGCGAGATCATCAACGGGGGTCTCTTTCCATTGACCCTGTTGAACACAAGCTTGGGAAGGGGGCTGCGAAGACAAAAGAGAAGAGAAGAGGATTTGATTTAATTTATGTTAGGAATACAGATGCTCCTGGACTGACGACCTGTTGTTTAAGGGCTGTTCAGAGAAGAGAAAAGAAGAGAAGAGAAGAGAAGAGAAGAGAAGAGAAGAGAAGAGAAGAATGGAAATGGAATCAAATGGAATAGAAGGATAGGATAGGATAGGATAGGATAGGGAATGGAATGGAATAGAATAGAATAGAATAGAATAGAATAGAATAGACTAGAATAGAATAATGGAAATGGAAAGGAATGGAATATAATATAATAGAATAGAATAATGGAAATGGAAAGGAATGGAATATAGGATAGGATAGGATAGGATAGGATAGGATAGGATAGGATAGAATAGGATAGAATAGAATAATGGAAATGGAAAGGAATAGAATAGAATAATGGAAATGGAAAGGAATGGAATAGAATAGAATAATGGAAATGGAAAGGAATGGAATAGAATAGAATAGAATAATGGAAATGGAAAGGAAAGGAATGGAATATAGGATAGGATAGGATAGGATAGGATAGAATAGAATAGAATAGAATAGAATAGAATAATGGAAATGGAAAGGAAAGGAATGGAATATAGGATAGGATAGGATAGAATAGATTCTTTATTAGCCAAGTGTGATTGGACACACAAGGAATTTGTCTTTGGTGCATATGCTCTCAGTGTACACAAGGAGAATAAAAATGCATTCATCCAGACTAAAAAGATACAACACTTAGTGACAGTCAAATTAGTTCCAGATGTTTTCCCTGTGCCCTCAGAAGCATTCTAGAATAGAATAGAATAATGGAATAAAGAATCAGGAATAGAACAGAACAGAAAAGAACAGAATAGAATAAAATAATGGAAATGGAATGGAATGGAACAGAATAGAACGGAACAGAACAAAGAATCAGGAATAGAATAGAAATATGAGGAAAGGTTGACCATCCATCATCCAAGCTAATTCTTGCACTGGCTGGTCCCAGGGATTTAACTGTCTGTTTATAATCTTTCCTAATCCTGAGTCAGATTAGTGAAAGAGCCACAATCTTTGGCACAGGATGGGTGGAAGATTGCATCAGCCTTCAAAGGAGACAGAGTGGAGACCTAATCAAAGGAGAATCCCTGGGTTTAAAAATCAAAACGATCACACATCACATCGGAGGCTCCTTGCCTCCCACTCACTCCTCCTCTACCAGAACCATTTTTGAAGTGGCACGGAATTTGCAGAAAATCAATTTGGAATTGCATTTCCAGACCCAATCCAAATTGGAGTTCCTAATGAAGCTCTGGGTGTGAATTCGTGAGAAAAAAAATGCAGAGAAGAGCAACCAGGATGATGAGGGGACTGGAGGCTAGAACATACGATGAACAGTTGCAGGAACTGGGCATGGCTAGTCTAGTGGAGAGAAGGACCAGGGGAGACAGGATAGCAGTCTTCCAATATTTGAGGGGCTGTCACAGAGAGGAGGGGGATCAAGCTATTTTCCAAGGCACCTGAAAGCCAGATAAGGAAGAATGGATGGAAACTGTCCAAGGAGAGATTCAACCTGGAAATAAGGAGGAATTTTCTGACAGTGAGAACAATCAACCCATGGAACAGAAGTTGCCTTCAAAAGTTGTGGGAGCTTCATCACTGGAAGCTTTCAAGAAGAGACTGCACTGCCATCTATCAGAAATGGTGTAGGGTCTCCTGCATAGGAGGGGGGGGGTTGGACTAGATGACCTATAAGGCCCCTTCCAACTCTGTTAATCTAATCTAATTCTCGTTTCCTTTTGAGAATCTGCAAACTCCAACCTCTCAGGTTTGCAGTTCAGGTCAATAGAATAGGTATTTTCTACTCTACGTACAGGTCCTCGAACACAATGGAGCCCAAAATTTCTGTCGCTAAGCGAGACATTTGTTAAACAAGTTTGCCCCGTTTTTCGACCTTTCTTGCCGCAGTCGTTAAGTGAATCACTGCAGCTCTTAGGTTAGTCGTTTGGTTGGGAATCCGGCTTCCCCATCGACTTTGCTTGTCAGAAGGTCGCAAAAGGGGAACACGCCACCCCGGGACACTGCAACCGTCATAAATACGAGTCAGTTGCCAAAAGTCCATGATTGTGGGGATGCTGCAATGACCGTTAAGTGTGAAAAACACATGAACAAGTCACTTGTTTCAGTGCCGTCATAACTTCTAAGTGTCCCTGAACAAAGTCAACAAAAAAGCCAACACAGTTCTAGGCTGCATCAATAGAGGGATAGAATCAAGATCACGTGAAGGGTTAATACCACTTTATAATGCCTTGGTAAGGCCACACTTGGAACACTGCATTCAGTTTTGGTCGCCACGATGTAGAAAAGATGCAGAGAATCTAGAAAGAGTGCAGAGAAGAGCAACAAAGATGATTAGGGGACTGGAGACTAAAACATATGAGGAACGGTTGCAGGAACTGGGTATGTCTAGTTTGATAAAAAGAAGGTCCAGGGGAGACATGATAGCAGAGTTCCAATATCTCAGGGGTTGCCACAAAGAAGAGGGAGCAAAGCTGTTCTCCAAGGCACCTGAGGGCAGAACAAGAAGCAATGGATGGAAATTAATCAAGGAGAGAAGCAACTTAGAACTGAGGAGAAATTTCCTGACAGTGAGAACAATTAACCAATGGAACAGCTTGCCTCCAGAAGTTGTGAATGCCCCAACACTGGAAGTTTTTATGAAGATGTTGTATAGCCATTTGTCCGAAATGGTGTAGGGTTTCCTGCCTAGGCAGGGGGTTGGACTAGAAGACCTCCAAGGTCCCTTCCAACTCTGTTATTCTATTCTATTCTATTCTAAAGTGTTGTAAGTTGAGGGCTTACAACTTGCATTGGTGCAAACGAGAACCTTCACAAGCAAGCATGAGAATTCAACCTACGTTGGCATTCCTCAAACGTGAGTTCTTTCAGTTTGAGCCCATCCTTAAGCGAAACAGCCTTAAGTCGAGGACTATCTGCATTCCTTGAATGAAGAGGCAAGGCTAATTCTACTCCTCTTACTACTAATAATGTTTGACCTTTTGCTCAAGAATATGTAAGTCACCATCTAGAATGAGATTCTGGACTTTGTCCCAGTTTCTAAGTTCTCTGGGGCAGGAGTCCAATGCCATATGACCCACATTTTTCCACCTGATCACACTTCCACAACATCAAGCAAGTCACATGTTGTTTACTCTTCCTTCCCAACCCTCCCCCTCCTTCTGTGAACCCATCCAGGCCCTCTCCCAAATTCTCCTTGCAACTGGACATGCATTTTTTCCAAGGTCAGTAGAACAAACGGTCATTGTAAAAAAAACGGCCAGCGCCAAAGCTGAAAGAGACACAACAAGTGCGAAATGCAGGAAATGAATCAAAGAGGATCGATATGCACCTATGTGGATGTGGGTCTCTGACCTCACACTGGTGCCTTCCCGGCCCAAATTATATATTTTACCAACTGATAACCCGGCATTGCCCTGATATTTATTTATCCTAATCCTTTATTTATCCAAAGCCTTGATTTCGACAACAATTAAATTAGAGTAGAGTAGAAGAGAACGGAATACGGAATAGAATAGAATACAATAGAATAGAATGGAGAATCAGGAATAGAGTAGAGTAGAGTAGGAATAAGAATAGGAATAGGAATGGAGTAGAGTAGAGTAGAGTAGAGTAGAGTAGAGTAGAGTAGAGTAGAGTAGGAATAGGAATAGGAATACGAATAGGAGTAGAGTAGAGTAGAGTAGAGTAGAGTAGAGTAGAGTAGGAATAGGAATGGAATAAGAATGGAATAGAATAGAGAATCAGGAATAGAGTAGAGTAGAGTAGAATAGGAATAGGAATGGAATGGAATGGAATAGAATAGAATAGAATAGAGAATCAGGAATAGAGTAGAGTAGAATAGGAATAGGAATAGGAATGGAATAGAATAGAATAGAGAATAAGGAATAGAGTAGAGTAGGAATAGAATAGAATAGAATAGAATAGAATAGAATAGAATAGAATTCTTTATTGGCCAAGTGTGATTGGACACACAAGGAATTTGTCTTTGGTGCATATGCTCTCAGTGTACATAAGGGGAATAAAAAATACATTCATCAAGAATAAAAAGATGCAACACTTAGTGATAGTCGATAGATAGATAGATAGATAGATAGATAGATAGATAGATAGATAGGTAGGTAGGTAGGTAGGTAGGTAGGTAGGTAGGTAGGTAGGTAGGTAGATAGATAGATAGATAGATAGATAGATAGATAGATAGATAGATAGATAGATAGATAGATAGATAGATAGATAGATAGATAGATAGATAGATAGATAGATTAAATACACTTTGAAATAAAAGTTTTTCTTTGGGGGGAGAATGAATTGCATTGTTTTCTGTCCCCTTTCCATGCCTAAACATTGCAATGGCCAGATATCTTTTTTTTACCCCTCCACTCCATGAGGTCTAGAATCTTGTGCACAAATAGAAAGAGGAAACTTGGCAAACTGCCACTTGAACTATGCATATCATACAATGGTACCATAGTCTTAGCATTAAACATGATTGCTTTAACATGCCACACTTGCAGATTGTACACAAAAGCACTAAGACATATCATGGATTAGTGGTTCACAGTTGGCTTGGCTTATACAACATAAATTAGCCAATCATATCTTAGGTTTTTCTTTTTATACCAATTCAGCCCACAGGATGTCTATATACTCCAGCACATTCTCACCAATGTAGACCCCTAAAGAAAACTATAATTCCCTTAACCATGTTCAAGCCAATCCTTCAAATGCAGCTAAGTGAATTTATATATAATCCACCACTTTAAAGTTGCTGTTTATGGCAAAAGCTAATTTCTCTCTAGTTTTAGCATCTAATTCAGACTTCCCAACTATTTTCTGGCTTAGGATCTTGGTTTTAGAGGGGGTGGGGGCGTGCTTTTGCCTCCCCTTGGTTAGTTCATGCTCCCGCAAACTCTTCCTAGCCATAAAATAGGTTAATTTTGTTACATCATTTAACTTGTGTTGTGCAAACGCTGCTATTAAGCAAAGAAAGATTTATGAAGCACTTTTTGGACTCTTGCTGCATAAGTAAATACGCAGGGCCATAAATTATATAGACCAAAAAGAAGATAACTTTGTCAATGGGAGGTTGAGTATCTTACAAGTAGGTGGATTACCTTCGCGGTCTTGCGCAAAAGTCTTTTATTTTAGCAAAGATGGTCACAACGGTTGAATTTTCAAGCAGTTCAGCTATGGTAACGATAGATACAAACCGGGGGATGAAATTCAAAATTTTTGACTACCGGTTCTGTGGGCATGGTTTGGTGGGCATGGCAGGGGGAGGGTACTGCAAAATCTCCATTCCCTCCCCACACTGGGGCCAACCAGAGGTGGTATTTGCCGGTTCTCTGAACTACTCAAAATTTCAGAACCTGCTGAATTTCATCCCTGATACAAGCTCAAGGTAAACCGCTCCAAACTCGATTGCAGAAAATAGGACTTCAGCAACAGAGAGGTCAATGCCTGGAATGCTTTAACTGACTCCGTTGTTACATCCCCAAACCTCCATAATTCTAACCTGTCTACTGTGGACCTCACCCCAATCCCTTATTAGCAGATTTTTTAATTGTTTCCCTTCTACAACACATTACAGTCATTATATCAACATTGTTATATCATCATATCTGTACATGTATATAGCATTTCGCTTCTATATTTACACACCTTTATACACAGTTCTATATATATATGTATGTATGTATGTATGTATGTATATATGTGTGTGTGTGTGTGTGTGTGTGTGTGCGTTATATTTGTACTGATAAATAAATAAAGGGAGACTAGTATAGATCTATTTCGAGCTAATTAGCTCTCATCAGCTAGCCATACCCTTACTGGGATTTGAACCTGGGCTGTATATATCTTAGGCAGGAGTTTTAGCCACTAAAACTCCTGCCTAAGAAACCATTAGTAACACAAATACATACGTACATACATACATACATACATACATACATACATACATACATATATATATATATATATATTGTTTTTCGGCTTAATTAATTTTCTGGTTTTGCAGCCATTTGTACCAATTGTTCCAAATTTCATAATATTCCGACTCTTCTTTATCTTTTAATTTCAGTGTTAGTTTATCCATCTCTGCACAATCCAAATTTTTTTTAATCACTAATTCGTCCGAGGGGGCATTATTTTATTTCCAGCATTGGGCAAATGCTATTCTAGCTGTAGTTAGCAGATGTGTTTAATTTTCTTTGTATATTTCCCTTTGATTATTCCCAGCAGAAAGATTTCGGGTTTGTATTTTATGTTCTCCTGTAATTTCTTGCACCCACTTCCAGATTTTTGCCCAATATTTTTGTGTTTCCGGGCAGGTCCATCATATGTGATAAAAAGTCCCTTGTACTTTTTTACACTTCCAGCAGGTCGGCTTCATGTTTGGGTACATTTTAGCCAATCTTGTTGGTGGTAGACCTCACCCCATTCCTGAGAGGTCTGTAAATGCCTAACGTCCAGTCCTACTGTCTCCATTTATTCGTACCCATTTACTGTGTTTATCTTTATGTTTATGCTTTTACTGGTTATCTTTTACATGTTTGACAAACTAAATGAAATAAAAATAAATATGGTGAGTTCTAGTCCTGTCTTTGGCATGAAACCAGCTAGGTGACTTTGTGCCAGCCACTTTCTCTCAGCCTTAGGAAGGAGGCAATGGCAAACTGCTTCTGAAAAATGTGGCCCCCCAAAATTGCGGGGACTTCGCCAGAGAATCGAACACAATGGAATCGGAAGGGGGGAGAAAAGTTAACAATGTCTGGGCTTGCAAGTATCCAACCAGCCAGAAACAAAATCAACACTGCCTGGACTTCAAGCCATGTATAACACAAAGTAATAATTTGCTTTGCAACACAAAATGGGTTTTCTAGACCCAGGGAAATAGTATTGTCTACTTTTTCAGGGCCCTTTGAGGCATGGAGAAAGGAGTTTGAACCCAACTCAACTTACGACTACAATCGAGGCCAAAATTTAGCTAGCGAAGCGAGGCATTCGATCGGTGAGTTTTGCCCCGTTTTACGATTTTCCTTGCCACGTTTGTTTACATGAATGGCTGCAGTTGTTAAGTCAGCCGCACGGTTGTGAGGAGAATCGGTTTTCCCTGTTGACCTGGCGGGTCAGAAGGTCGCAAAAGGGGATTCCCCACCCACCCACCCACCTCCGGGACACCGGGATCGTCACAAACACAAGTCAGATGTTGAACATCCTAATATAAATCACGTGACCGTGGGGATGTTGGAAAGGTCGTAAGTGTGGGGAAAAAAGGTCAGAAAGTCTCTACTTTCAGCGCCGTTGTAACTTCGAACGGTCACTAAATGAACTGTGGTTAAGTCAAAGGCTACCTGTGCAGTATTGCAGTTGCATAATCAAAATTAAAGCCATTGTGTAATGCAAACGGCAGTATCAGGTGAACTCAAGGGTGGATCCATTTCTCACCACAAACGAATTCTATACCTGTGAGATATTTTTTTTCAGCCACGAAATAGTTTAACACACAATACGCTATAATTGACCCCCAATTACCCAAAGCACAACTGTTGTCTTCCTCGAACCAACAATCTATACATACATACATACATACATACATACATACATACATACATACATACATATATATATATATATATATATATATATAAATGGCTGTGTGTGTGTGTGTGTGTGTGTGTGTGTGTTCCAGCATAACTCTGGAAGACCTCAAGCAATTTCAATCAAACTTGATACACAGATGACTTACTCACTGGAAACAAATACTCTAAGGGTAAGTCACCCCTAACACCCCTCAATGTGTGTGTTCTGTTAAGATGCAGCCTGTTGTGCCTTCAAATGGCTTCTACTGTACAGCAAAGTGGAGTTGCCATGGTAATGGCTTCACAGTACTCCACATGGGGGCTTCCTCTGGTAAGGGGGAAAATCCAATATTAGAAATTACATTTGGACCGGACATTGTCCCCCTATGAATAAATACCCGGGCAACGCCAGGGTTATCAACTTGTGCCCAAATAAATGAACAATTCATATTACGGCATGGTGGTGACCGACTTTAGGGGTTTTCAAACATTTTTCAGGCTGCAGAACCTGTTCAAAATGGAAATAAACAAGTGGGAGTTTCCTAGATTAAAAGGCAAAGCTCAAAGCTTGCACAGTTAATCCTCAATTCTCAATCCTTCGTTTAGCGACAGTTCAAAGCTACAACAGCACGGGGAAAAAGTGACTTGCAACCAGTCTTTGCACCCTATGACCGTTGTAGCATCCTCACAGTTATGAGATTCAAAATTCGGGGGTGTGGCATTTGGCATATTATTCACAAATGGTTGCAGGATCCCGGGGTCATGCGTGGCCTTCTCAGCTGGCTTCCCACAAGCAAAAAAAAGGGGGGGGGACTGGTTTTGCTTTGCAACTGCGTGATTCACTTAACAACTGGGGAGGTTTTGCTTAAGAACGGTGGCAAAAAAGAGTTGCAAAATCTGGCATTACTCATTAAAGAACTTGCCTTGCTTGGTGATGAAAATTCTGTTCCCAAATTGTCATAATTCGAGAAATATTTGTACAAAATGGGCTACGTTTGAGTGATTTCTTTTTTTTCTTCATCCTCAATCCTTCCAAGCTTGCCACTTCCAACACTATTTCCAAAACTCTGCCCTGCTTAGCCCAACGGGCTGAATAGTTGCATTTCCACTGCAGGCTGGATTATATACCACAGGCAGTCCTCGACTCACTAAATGATTCACTTAGTGACCGCACAAAGTTACGACGGCACTGAAAAAAGTGACCTATGACCATATTTCACAGTTACAACCTTTGCAGCCTCCACATCATCAAAATTCAGAGGCTGGGCAACTGGTTCATTTTTATGATGGTTGCTGCGTCCCACGATCCCCTTTTGTGATCCCCTTTGACCGACAAAGTCAAAAGGGAAGTTAGATTCACTTAAGAACCTGATTACTAACTTAACCCCTGCCATGATTCACTTAACAACCTGGTTACTAACTCAACCCCTGCCATGATTCACTTAGCAACTGGGTTACTAACTTGTCAACTTCAGGGACTCGGTTAACAATTGTGGCAAGAAAGATCATAAAACGGGGCAGGACTCACGTAACAAATGTCTCCCTTAACCACAGAAATTTGGGGCTCCGTTGTGGTCATAAGTTGAGGACTACTTGTATTCAACTTCAGTTTAGTGCATCCTGTGAATCCAAGCAGACAGCATGTAAACCCAAAAGCGGATACATGTTTGAACAAAAGATCTCTGCAATTAGCCATCCAATTAATACTGTCTAGTCTACAAGATAAAGGTAAAGGTACCCCTCGCACATACGTGCTAGTCGTTCCCAACTCTAGGAGGCGGTGCTCATCTCTGTTTCAAAGCCGAAGAGCCAGCGCTGTCCGAAGACGTCTCCGTGGTCATATGGCCGGCATGACTCAACACCGAAGGCGCACGGAACGCTGTTCCCTTCCCACCAAAGGTGGTTCCTGTTTTTCTACTTGCATTTTTACCTGCTTTCGAACTGCTAGGTTGGCAGAAGCTGGGACAAGTAACAGGAGCTCACTCCATTACGCAGCGCTAGGGATTCGAACCATCGACCTTTCTGATCGACAAGCTCAGTGTCTTAGCCACTGAGCCACCGCATCCCTCACTGTCTAGTCTAGTGGACTTCAACTCCCAGAATTCCCCAGCCAGTGCCTACAGATCTTAAAAGCTGTCATGGTTGAAAAACGGGAGTCTAGACGCTGGCTGAGGGATTCTGGGAGTTGAAGTCTACCTCTCTTAACCTTAACTTTGAGAACATCCCTTTTCCTCCATGGGGAGGGGGAGGGGGGTGTCCAAGCCAAGTACCCAGAAGAGCAAAGGCAGCTTTGCTAGGTGGCTCAGTGGCTCAGACACTGAGCTTGTCGATCAGAAAGGTCGGCGGTTCGAATCCCTAGTATGGGTCTCCTGCATGAGCAGGGGATTGGACTAGATGACCTCCAAGGTCCCTTCCAACTCTGTTTCTGTTAAGAGTGCGCCGGGGCACCCAAAGGAATGCAAAAGAGCCCCAGTGCTCAGCATCTCCTCCCCGCCTAATTGCAGAAAATATGACTTCAGCAGCAGAGTGGTCAATACCTGGAATGCTCTAGCTGACTCTGTGGTTTCTTCCCCAAACCCCCAAAACTTTAACCTTAGACTGTCTATCTGTTGACCTCACCCCATTCCTAAGAGGTCTGTAAGGGGGCGTGCATAGGCGCACCAGCGTGCCTACCGTACCTGTCCTTTTCATTTGTATCCTTTTCATGTATTCAAAATCAAGTTTATACTTTTATCTGTTAACCCCATTCACAATAATAATACAAACAGTATGTGAAATTCTTATCTTCCAACTTCAAAAATATTGATCTCCTTTCATATTTCTTTTACATTTCCCCTCCCCCCCCCTCTTAAGTCATAAGCAACATTTCTTTGAGCCCCTATATTTGTTATCCCTTCCTAGGGATTGGCCTGCCACATTGTGAAAATCACTCATTATGCCACTTTGATCTGTTATCTCATATACGCATGACGAATCAATTGCAACTCCCTAAAACTGTAGCCCAAGGAAGGCGGGCATTCAAAAGGTTTAGCACGCCTCCTTCATGCTCCTGCAACCCCCCCCCCACACACACACAACCCCCCCCCCTTCTCCTCTGCCTTGCCCTTCTCTAGGGCAAAGGCTGCCTGCTGGGTACCTGCCCCCACCCCTCATCTCATGACATCATTTGACGTCACCTGCCTACTCCCCCTTCCCTCCCCCAAAGGAGATTCCCCTCCCTACAGGCGGCACGTGTGAGCGGGTTGTCCTTGCCAGCCACGTGGCTCAGAGGGGGTGATAGCCGCCGGGTGGAGGGGGTGGAGGGCGGGCAACCCCCCCTCTCCTTCTACCACACACCCCACTACCCTCCTCCCTCCCCCCCCCCCGCCCCTTGGGAGCCATGTGGCCACAAGGACAGCCGGCAGCCTCCCGACAAGGTCACCTCCACTTCCCTTCCGGGGAGGCTGCCAGCTGCTCTGCCCGAGACCCCAACCCGGGCCAGCCAGGCCGTCCAGGGGCCACCCCCTGGCCTCCACCCATCGCCCCCCGCCCCGGGCCAGGGAGACCGCAGGCGGCGGAGCCAGCCTGCGGGCAAGCAGCGCGCAAGGTCACCGGGCAGCGGGAGGGACGTCCTCTCGCCGCCGCGGGGTTGCGTCGCCGGCCTGGACGACCCCTACCATCATGGGACCCCCTCCTCACCTTGCAAGGGGCCACGAGCCCAGCTCCGGCTGCTGTTGGTGCTGCTGCTGCTGCGGCCGCCGGCATTTCAGATCGATCAATTTGCTCTCCACCTGCTGCGTGGGACCTGCGGGGGCGAGAGAGAGAGAGAGGCGCGATCCGGACACCTGGCTGGGCCTGCGGAACGGCCCGACACTTGACAGCCCGTCCGGGATGGGAGGAGGGGATGCAATTAAAGGAGGGGTGGGCGCCTTTTGCAGAACGAGCAAGGATTGAGCTCTCGCAGATTTTCCCAGATTGGGGGGGGGGATCGCGGCTCCCGATCTTCCCCCTGCTGGCTGGGGAAGATGGGCATTGTGGTCCGGGGTAGATGAGGGGGAAGCCTGCCTTACCTGTCCTCCTCTGCGTGGCTAGCTTGCTCGGGCCCTTGGTAATGGTGTACATCATCAGCGTCCCCTCCCCCGGAGCAAGGCTGGCCAGGCGCTCAAGCGTTCCCGATCCTAACGCAGGGGATCCAGCTCCCTGCTGGGCATTTCCCGGGAGCCGGGTTCGAAAGAGGCTCCTCCCGTTGGGGAGGGCCGCCCCGCCTTTCGGCCAGAGTCCCCGCACCGCTTGCAGGACCCCAAGGGAGACGGCCAGAGAGAGAGAGAGAGAGACTCACTCTTCCCCTCGCCGGCCTGGGATTTTCACTTGGCCGGCCACAAGGCGCCAGTCCCCTTTAAGGCCGCCCAGCGCAGGGCCGGCCAGCCGGAGCTTGCCTCCAGCACGCCCCCCTTCCACTTCGTGGCTGCGCTTTTTTAAAGGCGCCGAGCGCTTTTGGCCGGGATTCCAGGCTTCGGTTTGCGCAAGGGAGGCGCCCCGTGGGAGCTTGCCTGCCTGGATCGGCTCCCGTGACGTTCCCACGTGGGTCCCGAGCCCGGGCAATCGCGAGATAAAGAGGGGCAGGGGCAGCCCGTTGCATGCTTGCTTGCTTTATTTATTTGCTTATTTATCATTTATTTGCTTTGCTTATTTATTATTTATTTGTTATGTTACGTTATGTTGTTATTTATTTATTGGTTGCAAAGGTAAAGGTTCCCCTCGCACACACAGTATGCGCTAGTGGTTCCCGACTCTAGGGGGCGGTTCTCATCTACGTTTCAAAGCCCAAGAGCCAGCGCTGCCCGAAGACGTTCTCTGTGGTCATGTGACCGGCATTACTAAGCGCCAAAGGCATTTTTTTAACGTGTTTTTGAACTTTTAGGTTGGCAGAAGCTGGGACAAGTAACGGGAGCTCCCTCCGCTAGGGATTCAAACCGCTGAACTTTCTGATCAACAAGTTCAGTGTCTTAGCCCTTGAGCCATCAGTCCCCCTATCTATCTATCTATCTATCTATCTATCTATCTATCTATCTATCTATCTATCATCTATCATCTATATCTATCTATCTATCTATCATCTATATCTATCTATCTATCTATCTATCTATCTATCTATCTATCTCTCTATCATCTATCTATCTATCTATCTATCTATCATCTATCTATCAATCATCTATCTATCAATCATCTATCTATCTATCATCTATCTATCTATCTATCATCTATCATCTATATCTATCTATCTATCTATCATCTATATCTATCTATCTATCTATCTATCTATCTATCTCTCTCTCTATCATCTATCTATCTATCTATCGTAAGGGTACAAGCAACAAAGTTACAGTCATGCGGTCATAAGTGGGAGATGATGGGAGATAGGAACGATGAGAAGACTAATAGTTATAGTTAATGCAACCTTAGTAAATATTTTGACAGTGGTGAGGGAATTAGTTGTTTAGCAGAGTGATGGCGTTCGGGGGGGGGGAAACTGTCTAGTTGTTCTGATGTGCAGTACCCTATAGCGTCGTTTTGAGGGTAGGAGTTGAAACAATTTATGTCCAGAATGTGAGGGGTCCCTCTTTTTGACTCGTGCAGTGTCCAGGTCCTCAATGGAAGACAAGGTTGGTAGCCATTGTTTTTTGACGGCTGCAGTTTCCCTTCCCCCACGCCCCCGGGGTCCTGTCTTTTGCAACCTTCTTGCAAGCAAAGTCGACAGGAAACCTAAATTCACTCCTCTTCAGTTATAAGAGAAGAACCTAGAGAAGCGATGGTGAACTTTTTCAGCGCCAAGTGCCAAAAAGGTCGCCCGGAAAAGCGCACGCGCATTCACTCCTTCGTCAGGGCCATACTCTGGAAAAGCTGAACCTCTGGGTCCTTGAACGTATGCGCTCGTGACGACAGCCGATCGTCATGCATGCATGTGCACTAGAAACCTGGAAGATAAATAGGCAAGGCCGCACTTTGGGCACCTGTCCCATAGGTTCTCCATCACGGACCTCGAGAGTTCTTAGAAAGGCAGGATGGTGCAATGGTGAAGGTGTTCGCCTAGAAAGCAGATGGTGAATTCTGGTCCCCGCCTTTGGCATGAAAACCAGCTGGGTGACTTTGGGTCAGTCCTTCTCTCTCTCTTACCTTTACCTTTACCTTTATTTCGATTTTTATACCGCCCCCTCTCCCCAAAGGGACTTGGGGCGGTGTACAGTCAAATAAAACAGATAAAATGGAATATAAACATACAAACATAAAAAACATAGAAGAGGAGGCAATACGACACTGTACAAAGTAAAGTAGATAAAAGCAATATTTCAACAACCCTAAAAAATACCCAATTAAAATTACCCAGTTAAAATATATCTGCCAGGAGGTATAATAAGGTTATGAATGGTCCAGGCCGGCTAAACGGAACAGGTGAGTCTTCAGTTTTCGTCGAAAGGAGGGAAAGTCGGTGGTGGTTCTGATATCGGGGGGGGGGGGGGGGAGGTCATTACAGAGGGTTGGGCCCATCACAGAGAAGGCTCTACTCCTAGGTGCCGCCCATTGGCATTGCTTAGTGGACGGCATCCGGAGGAGTCCCTCCCTGTGACAGCGAATCGGTCGCAGGGAAGTGTGCGGTAGGATGCGATCCCGCAAGTACCTAGGTCCTCTCTCTCATGCCAACCCACATATAGTTTCTGTGGGGAAAATAGGAACAAGGGGCATTAGGTATGCTTTTTATAATTAAAAAAAATTTAAGTAAATATAAATGTAGAAATAATTTTATAAAAATAATAAAGGTGGGATAAAAATCTAAATAATAATAATAATAGTAGTAAAAAAAACTACTTTTGGGGAAAGTTTAAATTTCTCCTTGCAGCTGGCTAGTGCCCCCTCCTTCTAGTAAAGCAGCTGCTTTCTTCATTTTGCAGAAGCTCATATTGGATGCAAAGGGACCTTCAATTTTTCGATCACCGATCTTTCATCTCTCTGTAGAGTCAAGACATTTTAAAGCTGGAGAGTGAAAGCAAGGCCCTTTCTTCTCCCATGCTTTTTTTTAAAAAACCAAAGTAGTCATTTAAAAAACAAACAGGCTTTATTAAAGGTTTTACAAAGAAGATAAAAACACACAGAAACTACAAAAAGCAAGAAAGGGGAAAAGGGAAGGAAGGAACGGGAAGGAAAAGAGAAAGGGAGGGAGGAAGAAAGAAAGGAAAGAAGAAAGAAAAGAGAAAGAGAAAGAAGGGAGAAAGGGAAGGAAGGAATGAAAGGGAGGGAGGGAGGAGGGAAAGAAAAGAGAAAGCGAGGGAGGGAGAAAGATAAAGAAAGGAAAGAAAAAGAAAGGAAGGAATGGAAGGGAGGGAGGGAGGGAGGAGGGAAAGAAAAGAAAAGGAGGGAAGGGAAAAAAGGAAAGAAAGAAGGAAGGGGGGGAAAAGCTGTCCTTAGTGATTAATATCTTTGCACTTCCAGTTTCTAAGCAGCAATACTGCAGGGATTTGATTTCACTCCTGCATTGACTGTGGGGAATAATATGAATCAAGTTAGCTTAAAAAGAAAGACAGAAATGAATTCTTAGGTTGATAAACATATAAAAGCCATTTCAGTACCAAGGAAACATTGTAACTCCATTCCAAAACTGTAACACAGCCACCACTCCAGAGTGTATGTTCCCTTCACAATAAATAAATAAATATACCAGATACGTGTTTGAAAATGTTTCCCTGGGAGAGAGATCCGTAGTGTTTTCGTCCTTAAAATACACCCTCCGGGTGTGCAAAGTCCATGCCCTGCTGCAAACCGATCTTGCTTAAGTTAAGGATTGACCTACAAATGGATTTAATGTCTGGGTCATAGGTGAGAAGAATATGCTGGAAGATTATCCCGGGCGAATGGACAGGCTCTGCTTGAATTTGTCCCTCTTCCTTCTGCTTCACCCCACAAGAGAAGATGAGCTCCAAAGAGCTCACACAAACACAAGCCTTCTAAAATCATTGTTACAGATAGACCTCGACTTCACAACCGCAGTTGGGAGCAGAATTGCAATGGTTCCCCAGGCAGCGTGCTTAGCCACTGCAAGGAAGGACAGGACAGAATAGGATAAAGTAACAGTAGAATAGAATAGAATATAGCATAAAATAGAGAATAGAGAATAGAATACTGGAATGAAGAATAGAACACAGAATAGAATATAGAATAAAATAGAATTGAATAGTATAAAACAGAATAGAATATAGAACATAGTATAGAATAGAATATAAAATAGAATGGAATATAAAACATAGAATACAATATAGAATAGAATAAAATAGAATATAGAATAGAACAAAATAGAATATAGAATAGAATAGAATAGAATAGAATGTAAAATAGAATAGAATATAGAACATAGAATAGAATAGAGAACAGAATAGAATAGAAAGAATATAAAATAGAATAGAATAGATTAGAATAGAATAGAATAGAATAGAATATAGAACAGAATAGAATAGAATAGAAAGAATAGAAAATAGAACAGAAAATAGAACATAGAATAGAATAGAGAATATAATATAATATAGAATAGAATATAAAATAGAATATAATATAGAACATAGAATAGAATAGAAAGAATAGAAAATAGAATAGAAAATAGAAAATAGAATAGAATAGATAATAGAGAATAGAGAATAGAGAATAGGATACAATATAGAATAGAATATAAAATAGAATAGAAGTTGGAAGGGACCTTGGAGGTCTTCTAGTCCAGCCCCCTGCTCAAGCAGGAGAACCTATATACTATTTCAGACAAGTGTCTACAAGTGGTAGACAATTCTGCTCCCAACTGTCTGCTGGGGATTTCTGGGATTCCCCTCCTCTTCAAGAGCTCAGGGACGAAATAATGCAGCCTTAATCTCATGTCATTTGACGCTTTGCAAAAATTCATCCCTGCCTTTTCCCCCCCAAACTGCGGGGCATCGCGGCTGGTTTCTGTTGAAGAATTGCACGAGGGAAGGAAAGGCCGCTCGCGAATTTCAAAAGGATTTTGAACAAAACGGGTTTCCCAGGCGCGCCGCTGGTGTAGTGGTATCATGCAAGATTCCCATTCTTGCGACCCGGGTTCGATTCCCGGGCGGCGCACAAGCTCTTTTTGTTTTTTTTTATTGTTGTTTGTTTGTTTTGGTTGCAAATATTTGCAAAATCTTTTGCAAAATCTTCCTTCTTTGCACAGCGCAATGCACTAGTTTCCCGCTTTCCCACGCGTTCCCTTGCCTCCGGGGGGGAGGGGGGGCTTCCCTTGCAAAAGCGTGCAAATGCCATGCTGCTTTCCTTGGTGCTCCGGCACCCCTCTTTTTTTGTTTATTTGTTTTTATTTTTTAATTATTATTTATTTCAAGACAAAAAAAATTGCCAGGAAAAGGCTCTCCTGCAGCCTTCATGGACCGCTTCCGTTAGAACAAGCCTCCCGGCTGCGGGCAAAGCATGCCAACGCCTCCTGAGGACTAGCGCCTTGGCTTCTGAGTCCCATGCTCCCATTGTTGCAACCTGGCTCAGCACTGGGCTTTTTTTTTGTTTTTTTAAAAGGAAAAACTGGAAATATTGGTAAAGTGAGCCCCCCATGGCACAGATGAGGGCGCAATGGGTGGGTGGGTGGCATTTCTTCCACTCCCCCCCCGCCCCGCCCTGGAGAAACTTGAAGGGCAGGCCACGCCCCTTCAGATCCAGCCAATCCCAACCAGCCCTCGCCCCACTGCCTTCTGGGAAACGTAGTCTTTCCTGCTTTGGCATTGGTCGGTTGCAAGGGCAAGGGAAGGGAAGGTGGGCAGAAGGGCTGCTGGTCCGTGGCTGGCATCCTTCGCCCACCCAGGCAGGCTGGTGGCCCCGGCTTCTCCAGCCTTCCTCCTGCGCGCCTCCTGCGCCCGATCCCGGCTGGGTTGGGCTGCCTGCTGGCTCCCCCAAGCCAGGGCGAAGCCAAGAGGGGCCGCGGGAAGGGGGCTTCTCCCGCCAGCCATGAGCAGGCAGGGCTCGGGCTCGGCGGCCGATCGCAACAAGGAGCCCATCCTGGCCGTCCTGCGGGCTTACGTGGGCACCGGGCACCGCCTGCAGGTGCTGGAGGTGGCCTCGGGCTGCGGGCTGCACGCGGCGCATTTCGCCCAAGCGCTGCCCAACCTGGAGTGGCAGCCTTCCGAGGTGGATCCCCAGGCCCTGGCCAGGTAGAGAGGGGAGGGCTTGGAGAGGTGGGTGGGGGGTTAGGCAGGGTGGGAGAAGCCCCTCTCGGCTTCCCCTGCCTACGCTGGTGGGCTGTCTTCCCCTTGGAGGCAACACAAGGCCTTCCCTTTCTTTCTCTTCCCTTCCTTTCTCTTCTCTTCCTTTCCTTCTCTCCTCTCCTCCCTTCCCTTCTTTTCCCTTCCTTTCCTTTCCCTTCCTTTCTCTTCTCTTCCGTTCCTTCTCTCCTCTACTCCCTTCCCTTCTTTTCTCTTCCTTTCCCTTCCGTTCCTTTCTCTTCTCTTCCCTTCCTTCTCTTCCTTTCCTCCTCTCCTCCCTTCCCTTCTTTTCTCTTCCATTCACTTCTCTTCCCTACCTTTCTCTTCTCTTCCTTTCCTTCCCTCCTCTCCTCTCCTCCCTTCCCTTCTTTTCTCTTTATTTCCATTCCCTTCTCGTCCTTTCTCTTCCATTCACTTCTGCTCTCTTCTCTTCCCCAAATTTCGGTGAGGAGGGGGCGAATAGCAATAGCACTTAGACATATACTGCTTCAAAGTGCTTTTACAGCCCCCTCTAAGCGGTTTACAGAGTCAGCCTATTTGCCCCCCAACAATCTGGGTCCTCATTTTGCCCACCTCGGAAGGATGGAAGGCTGAGTCAATCTTGAGCCTGTGAGAATCGAACTCATGGCAGTGGGCAGAGTGAGCTTGCAATACTGCATTCTAACCACTGGGAGGGAGGGAGTAATAGCACTTAGGCTTATATCCCGCTTCACAGTGTTTTGCAGCCCTCTCTAACCGTATAGAGTCAGCCTGTCCACCCTCCCCCACCCCCAACAATCTGGGTCCTCATTTTACTGGTTTTACTGGTTACTCATTTTACGGAAGGATGGAAGGCTGAGTCAACCTTGAGCCTGGTGAGATTTGAACTGCCAAATTGCAGTCAGGAGGCAGTCAGCAGAAGAAGCCTACAATACTGCACTCACTGCGCCAACATGGCTCATCCCGCCCCCCCCTCTCCCCCCCAAATCTTTTGGCTGCAGAAGTTGTGAATGCTCCAACACCGGACGATTTTAAGAAGCAGTTGGGTAACCATTTGTCTAAAGTGGTGTAGGGTTTCCTGCCTAAGCAGGGTGGGGGGGGGGGTGGACTAGAAGACCTCCAAGGTGCCTTCCCAGCTCTGTTATTCTATTCTAGGATGACCAACAGATTCTCCTTTCTCTTTGTCTTCATTAGCATCTCAGCCTTTATCCAAACGCTCCACCTCTCAAATGTCAAGGCGCCCATCTACCTGGACTCCTCTCAGAGCTGGGAGACCTGGGGAGGCCTGCGTCCAGATTCTTTGGATCTCATCGTCAACATCAACATGATCCACATCTCAGAGATGAAGTGCACCCAGGTGGGAGAATCGAGACTTTTCAAAGATTGCTCAGCCGTTAAATCCCTTTTGTCTCGCTGGGATTTAGGCTGGGCTTCAGGTGGTTTCACTTTGGGGATCTCCAGCTCTGTCGACTGCAACATGGAATTTATTGATTTATTTACTTACTTATTTAGTTGTTCATTTATTTACTTATTTATTTACTTATTTATTCAGTTATTTATTTATTTAGTTTGTCAAACGTGTAAAAGATAACAGGTATAAGTAGAAACATATGTATGACAACAGTAAATGGGTACGAATAAATGGAGACAGGAGGTGAGGGGCAGGAGGTACGCTGGTGCGCTTATGCTTGCCCCTTACCTTACAGATCTCTTATGAATGGGGTAAGTCTAAGTTTAACGTTATGGGGGTTTGAGGATGTAACAACGGAGTCAGGTAGAGCATTCCAGGCGTTGACCCCTCTGTTGCTGAAGTCGTGTTTTCTGCAATCGAGTTTGGAACGGTTTACCTTGAGTTTCTATCTATTGTTTTCCCGTGTATTATTGCGGTTGAAGCTGAAGTAGTCATTGACAGGTAGGATGTTGTAGCGGATAATTTTGTGTACTACGCTTAAGTCAGACCATAGGCGGGATAATTCCAGATTGTCCAAGCCCAAAATTTCAAGCCTGGTGGCATAAGGTATTCTGTTGTGAGTAGAGGAGCGGAGGACTCTTCTTGTGAAATACCTCTGGACTCGCTCGGTTATATTAATATCCGATATACGGTGTGGAATATATATGAATGGCAAAACAAAAACAAAAAACCCACCCAGAAATCTTGTAGCACTTTTTCCGACGAGCAAATTCTATTTGAAGGCAGTTGCTTTCACAAGCTGTAGTTTGCCTCATTAGGTGCTAAGAGAAAAGTGTACCAGACCTGTGAGTTTTTGACACATGGATTAATGGGTCTCTCTTCTCACACTTTAATGTACGCTGAAGCTTTGTTTTAACCAACTTAATTGTGGGGAAGTTTGGTGTCCCAGTGAAGGCGCCAGGCTAGAAACTGGGAGATGGTGAGTTCTAGTCCCAACTTAGGCACGAAAATCAGCTGGGCGATTTTGGACCAATCACTAGGAGATTGAATTCTAGGATGGGGTGGCTCAGGGGCTAAGACGCTGAGCTTGTCGATCAGAAAGGTAAGCAGTTCGGCGGTTCGAATCCCTAGCGCCACGTAACGGAGTGAGCTCCCGTGATTTGTCCCAGCTTCTGCCAACCTAGCAGTTGGAAAGTATGTAAAAAATGCAAGTAGAAAAATAGGAACCACCTTTGGTGGGAAGGGAACAGCGTTCCGTGCGCCTTTGGCGTTGAGTCATGCCGGCCACATGACCACGGAGACGTCTTCAGACAGCGCTGGCTCTTCGGCTTTGAAACGGAGATGAGCACCACCCCCTAGAGTCAGGAACGACTAGCACTTATGTGTAATGGAACCTTTACCTTAAACATGAAAGAAGGCTGGGTGACTTTGGGCCAATCACTAGGAGACTGTGAATTCTAATCCCGCTTTGGGCACAAAAATCAGACGGGTGAACCTTGCCTCACCCCCTCAACTCTAGGAAGGCGGCAACGGCAAACTTAACGACCACAGCAAAAAAAAAAAACACATTGTAAAATTGAACGCAATCATCACCAAGTTCTGGTCCCAGTTATGGTCGTAAGTCAAAGACTCGCTGGATTAAGTGTTTTGCTTTGAACAATGTCGTATTTATGTTGTGATCCTAGTTGACGTTTTTTCCAGGACTGATAGCTTCTTCTCCTCTCTTCCCCTCCTGGCTTCTGTTTCTCCAGGGCTTGTTCCAGGGAGCCGGAAAACTACTCAAACCCAAAGCAGTGATGATTACCTACGGAGTAAGTGTTTGCTCTGGGATGCTATAAGTTGAGTCATCAAAAAGCAGAGGGAGATTGTTGTTGTTGTTAGTTGCGAAGTCACGTCCGACCCATCACGACCTCATGGATAACATTCCTCCAGACCTTCCGGCCCTCTACCATTCTCCGGAGTCCATTGAAGCTCATGCCGACTGCTTCGGTGACTCCATCCAGCCCCCTCCTTCTCTCTCGTGACCTTCTTCTTTTGCCCTCCATCATTCCCAGCATGAGGCTCTTCTCCAGGGAGTCCTTCCTTCTCATTAGGTGGCCAAAGTCTTTGAGTTTCCTCTTCAGGATCTGGCCTTCTAAAGAGCAGTCAGGGTTGATCTCCTCTAGGACTGACTGGTTGGATCATCTTGCAGGGACTCGTAGGAGTCTTCTCCAGGACCAGAGTTCAAAGGCCTCCATTCTTTGGCGCTCAGCCTTCCTTATGGTCCAACCTTCACAGCCATCCATTGCAACTGGGAAAACCATAGCCGTGACTATAAGAACTTTTGTTGGCAGGGTGATGTCTCTGCTTTTTAGTATGCTGTCTAGCTTTGCCATAGCTTTCCTCCCCAGGAGCAAGCCTCTTTTGATTTCTTGGCTGCAGTCCCCATCTGCGAAGATCTTGGAGCCCAGGAAAATGAAATCTGAGGGAGATTAGCTACTCCTCTTCCACCCAAGGTTAATGCAAGGAGCTTGGAGTTTGGCCTTCTGCCTTGTCCTTCATTAATTAATTTAAATCAAATTCCTTGCTTCTATGTGTTCTTTAGACTCTGGAGGGCATAGGTGCTCTCTGTAGGGGCAAAGACTCCCCACTTTTGGGAGAGCCAACTAATGATGCCTCACCCCCATAAAAGTGACTTTCATTGGACTTAGCTCCAGAACTTATGGGTGAACTGAGAATTTTCTGAACTTTTAAAATTTTATTATGCCTCTGAGCCCAAAGCTGGCAGGGCAAGATGGCACACTTCCGTTGTCTTCATGAACTGTGAAACCTGACTCCACCTTTAAAATTCAGGCTTCCGGTCTTTGTCTCCGTGTCACCCAGAGGAATCTCTTGTGGATTGTTATTTTCTGAACTCTTTGGAGAAAAAACTTTCATCTATCGCTAGAGTGACTAAAGAAACTCCCACCTGTTTGGATCCTCTGCCTTCTGAATTCGCCTGCCTGCTCTACTTCTCCAGCTGCCCAGTTTCTACTCTGACTGATCTCCTCGCTTCATAAACCATGTCTCCAAAAAGACCACCTCCTGGAAAGCCTGGCTTTGCTACTTCTGCCCCAACGTCTGCAACGTCTAGTTCAGCTACACAGTTAAAGATAACAGAACTGATGCAACCCAAGACTACAGAGATAGACTTTCAACAAATGCTACAACAAATTTTACAGGGCCAGAAGGAAATTAAGAAACAGTTAAGGGAAATGAAAGATGAAATTAAAGAGAATCAAGCCCAAATTTTTAAGAACTCACAGAGACTGGACCTTGTGGAGGGTGGGGTGGCGGAGGCGAAAGGGGGGGTAGAGGCTTTACAGAAGGGGAACAAAGAACTCGACATTCAACAAATGAAAACAGAGTTTGAGAGAATGTCCTTTTATCTTAGATTTCAAAATGTAATAGAAGCAGATGGGGAAAATATAAGGGACATTATGACTAATATTTTAGCTGAATACATACACAAAGATAAACAGCAGATGGAATGGGAGATAGACCTAGCCTATAGAGTGAATTCAGCATATGCCAGAACACATAATGTACCCAGGGAGGTTCATATTAAATTCCTTAGGAAAACCACAAGAGATGAAATTCTGGGTGTACAAAGGGGGCAAACACTGACATACCACGACAGGGAGATAACCATTCTGAAGCAGATTCCCAAAAAAATTAGGGAAAAAAGGAAAAGCTATTCGCAATTGGCGAATAAACTATACCAGAAGGGGGTGTGGTTTAGATGGTTGATGCCTGAAGGTATGCTGATATTCTGGGAGGAGACAAGAATCAGAATCAACACACCCATAGAGGCACAGGCCTTTATGGAAAAAAATAAAGCGAACCTAGAAAAAACAGAAGACACTACAACGGCCATACAGGACACGGGAGGGGCCGGAGCTCTGCCAGCGGGGGGTGAAGGGGCAACACCAAGAATGCTCAGATCACAAAAATAAATAAGAAAACCACAATGTTATAAACAGACCGAAAGTAATAATGAATTTATAACTAGACTATATATTATAACTATATAAACTGATTGAAAATTATTTTTTCTAGAATTAATATGCTGATTTTTTATGATTATGTATTAAGGTTTGATATTTTGATGTAACCTAGGAGTCTGGAGGGAGGGGGCGTCTGCCACACTTGCAACTGCCAAAATTTGTAACCATTCCACTTACCCTTTTCCGCATAAATGTTTTAAAAAAACCAATAAAACTTCTTGGGAAAAAAAAAAAAGACTCCCCACTTTGCTGGGAAAGAAAGATGACTTTATCTAACCAATGGTCTCCTTGTTGTTTTTGCTTCCGTGTTCGACAGCCCTACGCGGTGAATGGTTTCATCACTCCACAGAGCAACGTGGATTTTGACTACAGGTTGAGGCGGAGGTGAGCAACGCAAAGCTTGGCCAGGGGAGTGGGGTGGGAGGAGTAGAAGTGAGGGGGGGTGTAGGGGGAGGGGTAATGCAAAAAAGTAAAGATGACTTTACAACTATGAAGAAATTGTTTTAGGTTGCAGAATTATTTTTTTAATAGGCTAATGATCTTCCTTCCCTTCTTCCTTCCTTCCCTTCTTCTCCTCTTTCTGTTTGCTTTCCTTCCTTCTTTTCCTCTCTCCATCCTTCCTTCTCCTCTTTCTGTTTTCTTTCCTTCCTTCTTTCCCTCCCTCCTTCATCTCCTCTTTCTCCTCCCTCTCCTCCTTTCCTTCCTCTGCTTCCTTCTTCGTCTCCTTCTTCTCCTTCTTCTTCTCTTTCTGTTTTCCTTCCTTTCCTTCTTCTCCTTCTTCTCTTTCTGTTCTCCTTCTTTCCCTCCCTCCCTCTCTTCCTCTCCTCTTTCCATTTTCCTTCCTTCCTCTGCTTCCTTCTTCTTTCTGTTTTCCTTCCTTCCTTCTTCTCCTTCTCTTTTTGTTTTCATTCTTCTCCTTCGTCTCCTCTTTCTGTTTTCCTTCCTTCCTCCCTTCCTCTATCAGCAATCCAGCTTGGGGACTCAGGGACACCGCTGTTCTGCAACAGCTTGCTGAGGCCAACGGGATGCAGTTGGAAAACATGGTAGGCTGAATTGGGAAAGGTCTCCCATTCTGTTTACAACTGGAAAAGGAACGCTTTTAACTTAGGCTGCAGTTTTACATTCAGCTTCAGCTTTCCTGTTTTAAGTCTTAGTTTTGCTTCGGTTTTTAATTTTGCTTCAGATTGTACACTTTTTGTTTTGCTTCAGATTTACAATGTTAGCTTTACGGTTTTAGTTTTCGCCTTAGCTCAGGTTTTACTGTTTCAGTATTAGTTCTACAATGTTAGTTTTCATCTGGACAGGCAGGGAATGTCCCAAAGTCAAGATGGCAGCCGTGACGGCGTGATTGACGTCTCCATACTGCCGCCCCCTTGATTATTTTGACCAACCCCTGCACACATCCCTGCCTGAATGACTCCCCCCCCCCCGTGCAGCCCAATTTCTACTGACAATTTCACCTGGCAACAGATGTGCCTCCTCCAATTTGCTATTTTGAGTTTACTTTTTCCCTAAAAATAAGCTGAGCTTCTTTCCCATCCTCTGACCAATCCTTTCCCTGGCTAAATTCTTTGGACTGGTGACCCCTCCTGGTACGTCAACCTGAGGAGACATTCTCTTCCAGCCTGGCATCTATTACCATTTTATTGTCCAGAATAGCCACAACTGTTTCTGCTTCCAGGTCGACATGCCGGCAAACAACAAGTGCCTCATTTTTCGCAAACGCTAAAGTCGCCGGACTTTAAAGTCTCCGCGCGGGAACTTCATGGACCACTTCAAGACGCGGCGGAGGTCTTCTTCTCCCCTTCTGCAGGATTTCTTCTGCTTCTCTCCTGCTGAGCTCTTCCTTCTTGACACATCCACGAGGAAGTCCTTACGGGGTGGTGGGACCAAGCGCCATAATCAATTCATAGCTGGGGAAGGAAACTTGGCGGAAGAATTGTGGTCCAACAGAGATGGTGGGTCATGTTGATCTTGACTTTTTCTGGTGGAGAGAGAGGCTGTTCATGTCTCTTTAGGGTTGGGGGCTAGATGCTTGCATTGATGGACAAGGGAGAATTCGTGGACCACTGTTGTACATGCAATGATTTGATTGGTGTAGCTATCATACATCTATCTACCTTGGACATAATGCTTCAGAATCACTTTTAGCTTCTAGGTTGTGTCCCTCACATCACAAATTTAGAGGCACTCCTTCAAGCCTCAGAAACAGGGTATGTTTCCAGGGTACATTAAGCAAACTCAGTTAACAAAACTGAACCTCTGCCTGCCAGCTTGTTGGTCCTCCATAACAGCCCCTGCTCGGTGGATTCAGAACGCTGCACCATGTAACCAAGGTTTGAAATCCTGGGATTTCAAATATCAAGATAATATCAAATATCTGCGTGGGTTTTGATTGGGATAACACGGCAAGCCACAAATCCTGGTTAATACACGAGGGTTGGGCTTGGGAGGTGAAATGAGCCATTTTGCTGGTTGTGGTTGAGGTTGCGGCTTTGGAGAAGGGCTATGAGGAGAGGAATGAGAATTTAGGAATAACACTTCAAGACAGGGCAAACTTTAAGACTTGCGGACTTCAACTCACAGAATTCCCCAGCCAGCAGAATTCTGAGAGTTGAAGTCCAGAAATCTTAAAAGTTGCTTGAGTTGGACATTACGGCTTTAAGAAGCCTGGGACATCATTTATTTTTTTCCTGCTAAATTACTAAAAGTTTTGATGTTTGAGTGGAAGGGGAGACAAAACGCTTGTAAGCTCCCTCTCTCCGGTTGAAAATATACCATCTTTTTTGGCCCCCTCTCTGCCTCCGATACAGAGCCCTCATCCAAGCCTCCCCCAGACTCCAGGACTGGCCCATGTCCGTCCGTCCCCCCAACCTCCTCACTGTCTGAATCTGCTGCCAGCTCCACTGTCCCCGTTTTCTGCAGGAATGAGAAATTGGTTGGGTTGATTTTGAACCTGGTGAATTGCACACCTCTTCACACCCTGTCAGGGGTGATAACTTACAAACTTTCTTTGCTCTCATAACGAACTGCTTGGGTGAATTGTTTGCAATCCAGTGCTTTTCACATGTCTCTAGGCAGATCAGAGTTACCTTTAATTAAGCTGATAGGCGGTTTTTAATTTTTTTTTCTTGCAACCTCTCTTCAAATGTTTTCATTTTTTTTCTTTTTAAGAGAAGAGAGAGATTATGGTTTTTTTCTATGTCCAGGAGAAGAAAATTAAATCCCTGTCTCTCTAATTTGTATGTAGAATACTATCTTCCTCTAGTGGTGACATGTGGCATATCCATGTTTCTTTCATTCTTATTTGGATGATGTGAGAACACTCAAAAAAGAGCCTTAGCTAAGAATCAGGATAACAGCAGCTTACATAATCTGTGTTGCATTTGGGTGCAAATAAATAATTACGTTTCGGCATAACTACACAAATATCACTTGGTGTTTTTTCTAGTTCACAATCTGATAGTGTGTCACTAGGGGGCAGTATTGGATAAGGTTTGTCTGGTTTCAGAAGCTAAGCAGGGCCAGTCCTGGTTAAAACCTGGATGGGTCTCCTCCAAAGGACTGCAAGGAAACGGTAAAACAGCCTGAAAAATGTGAAGAAAAACACGTTCCCTCCCTCCTCAATTTACATAGGTAAAGTTTCCCCTCGCACATGTGCTAGTCGTTCCCGACTCTAGGGGGCGGTGCTCATCTCCGTTTCAAAGCCGAAGAGCCAGCGCTGTCTGAAGGCGTCTCCGTGGTCATGTGGCCGGCAGGACTCAACGCCTAAGGTGCACGGAACGCTGTTCCCTTCCCACCAAAGGTGGTTCCTATTTTCCTACTTGCATTTTTTACGTGCTTTCGAACTGCAAGTCACGGGAGCTCACTCCGTTACGCGGCGCCAGGGATTCGAACCACTGAACTGCCGCCCTTTCTGATCGACAAGCTCAGGGTCTTAGCCACTGAGTCACCGCATCATAGTTTACATAGTCCTCAATTTATAATCTGTCACTTAGCAACCTTTCAGAGTTAGGACAGATCCCCCCCCCCAAAAAAAAAAGTTACTTATGACCTGATTCTGAAGTTCCAATGGACGGGCGGTTGGACGGGGACGGACGGACGGACACCCCCCTACCTTGCGGTACATGGCAGCATCTTAGCATCCCATGGCCATTATTTATTTATTTATTTTCCGCCTTTAAATTGCCCGCCCAGGCTAGGAAGCTAGTCCTCAAGAACAGTGAGGAGTTTGTCTTAAAGGAAGAATTCGCCATCCCGAAAGGATTTTTAAAAAGCTCCTAAGATTGAGAAGAAACTTGGCTTGTTGGTTTAATAACGAGTCTCAATTTCACAAAATATCAGAGCAGCTGAGAAGGATGTGCAACAGGGGGGGGGGAGGGCTAGTGGTTGCGGATAAGTTACAGCTCACGCAAAATCAGATGGAAGTCTGATCCAAGCGCTAGGCAGCCCTTGTCAGGAGAAGAGTTCGGATTGTGGCAGGAAAATATTTTTTAAAATAAATAGAGCTGGCCTGGGCTGAAGATGGGAAATGCAGAATTTCCCTTTATTGATTGTTTTCACCCAGCACATTAAACCACGTCCCTTCACAAGCCTTGTGCAGCTAGTCCTCGACTTACGACAGTTCATTTAGTGACCAAAGTTACCATGGCACTGGAAAAAAAAAGACACTTAGGACCGTTACACGTCTCCCCGTGGTCAAAATGTAGACACCTTGGCCCACCTTGGCCCATTTATGATGGCTGCAGTGTCACGTGATCACCGGGGGTGTGTGTGTCTCATGACCCCCTTCGGACAAGCAAAGTCCACGGGGGAAGCTAGATTCACTGAACAACTGTGTCGCTGACGCAACAACGGCAGTGATTTGCTTAACAAATGGGGCAAGAAAAGTAGTAAAACGGAGGGCAAAGCTCACAACTGTTTTGCTTAGCAACGTGCACCCAATGCTTGGTTTCTATAACAATATAAGCAGGGGTGAAATTCAGCAGCTTCTGACAGGTTGGGGAGAACCAGTAGCGGAAATTTTGAGTAGTTCGGAGAACCTGCAAATACCACCTCTGACTGGCCCCTGGAGTGGGGAGGGAATGGGGATTTTGCAGTATCCTTCCCCTGGAGTGGGGAGGGAATGGGGATTTTACAGTATCCTTCCCCTGGAGTGGGGAGGGAATGGGGATTTTGCAGTATCCTTCCCCTGGAGTGGGGAGGGAATGGGGATTTTGCAGTATCCTTCCCCTGGAGTGGGGAGGGAATGGGGATTTTGCAGTATCCTTCCCCTGGAGTGGGGAGGGAATGGGGATTTTGCAGTATCCTTCCCCCAGGAGTGGGGAGGGAATGGGGATTTTGCAGCATCCTTCCCCTGGAGTGGGGAGGGAAAGGGGATTTTGCAGTATCCTTCCCCTGGAGTGGGGAGGGAATGGGGATTTTGCAGTATCCTTCCCCTGGAGTGGGGAGGGAAAGGGGATTTTGCAGTATCCTTCCCCTGGAGTGGGGAGGGAATGGGGATTTTGCAGTATCCTTCCCCTGGAGTGGGGAGGGAAAGGGGATTTTGCAGTATCCTTCCCCTGGAGTGAGGAGGGAATGGGGATTTTGCAGTATCCTTCCCCTGGAGTGGGGAGGGAATGGGGATTTTGCAGTATCCTTCCCCTGGAGTGGGGAGGGAAAGGGGATTTTACAGTATCCTTACCCTGGAGAGGGGAAGGAATGGGGATTTTGCAGTATCCTTCCCCTGGAGTGGGGAGGGAATGGGGATTTTGCAGCATCCTTCCCCTGGAGTGGGGAGGGAATGGGGATTTTGCAGTATCCTTCCCCTGGAGTGAGGAGGGAATGGGGATTTTGCAGTATCCTTTCCCTGGAGTGAGGAGGGAATGGGGATTTTGCAGTATCCTTCCTCTGGAGTAGGGAGGGAATGGAGATTTTGCACTATCCTTTCCCAGAAGTGAGGTGGGAATGAGATTTTTACAGTATCCTTCCCCTGGAGTGAGGAGGGAATGGGGATTTTGCAGTATCCTTCCCCAGGAGTGTGTAGGAAATGGAGATTTTGCAGTATCCGTCCCTGGAGTGGGGAAGGAATGGGGATTTTGCAGTATCCTTCCCCTGCCACACCCACCAAGCCACGCCCAGAGAACCGGTAGTAAAAAAAATGAATTTCAAATGAATATAAGGCTGGCTCTGCCTTTGAGGAGGGGGTCTCTCTTGCCCATTCTACTTTCCCTCCCCTCAAGCCCACCTTAGTCCTGAAATCGGTTGAACAACTCGCAGGTCTTCTTCTCCAGAAGCTCATAAATCTTCTTCACCCGCTTGTCGTTGGCAGTCCGGACATAGCTGTTGGGGTCCAGGACAGCCATGCCGTCGTGAACTTCCCCCATGATGATGAGAGGCCCGTCCTCCGCGGTCATGTTGGGACAGGGGCAGTTCCAGTCCATGTCTGTCAAGGTGACTTCCAGATACTTGATGTCGAAGAACTTGAGGCCCATCTTCTCGTCCTTGAGAACGTCGTCCAGTGCAAAGCGGGCAATCCCAGAGTCTTGGTCCTCGAGGATCTCCATCAGCCGCCCCACGATGGCGAAATCGCTGCGGCAGAGGCTCGGCACCATCTTGCTTTTCAGGCGGCACGCTTTGCACAGCAGGGCCTTGGGGAAGGGGCAGGCCTCCTCACAGCCCTCCTTGCTGTCGAAGTTGTTCTCGTTGCCCTCGCAACCGCCGTAGATGAAGGAGTGGCACTGCTTCATCAGGTGGTTGTAGGCCCAGCGAGGCTCCCAGTTCTTACAGGGTCCTTGCACCATGGGGAGGGTACACAGGTTGACCGTGCTACTGACACAGGCCAGTTGACACTCTTCGTAAGTGTTGAAGCGGTTCTGGTTCGCCCCGCAACCGCCGTAACGGAAAGTAACACAAGAGCCTTTTTTGGAGTCAAAATACCAACGGGTTTGGTAGGCCTCACAATCCTGTGTATCGGCTTCCCTCAAGCACTCGTTGGGCGGGAGCTTCGACGTACTGGAAACTCTCGGTTCTCCCCGGGAGTGTTCCTTCTTGACGACGGAGAGTGGGAAGTCCGCTCGCAAGAGACCGGCCGAATTCCTGGCTGTACATGTGTAGATCCCAGCGTCTTCCGGCTGAGCATTGTAGATGACCAACTGGCCAATGTTGGTCACCACCATGTTGCCGTACATCTGGTCGGGTCGCATGATGAAGTTCTCCTGTTGGTCGCTCTGCTTCTCCCAGGTGATGTCGGGACGAGGACGGCCGCTCACGTCGCAGTGGAAGCTGATGGTGCCTCCCACGTAGACGAGCTGGTGGAAAGGGTTGTTGTAGAGAGCCGGCGGGATAGGCAGCTCTGGAGATGCCCCAGGGGTGGGGTGAGTCGTGGTCTCCACCGGCACCGGGCTTGTATTGGGCCAGGTGAAGATGTACTTGCAGGGTACCACGGCCAGGCTGATGCCCCGGATGCAGGCTTCGGCATCCATGTAGCACTTGTTATAGTAGGTGAGTCCATCGGAGGCGCAGGTGAAGTTGGGGTCCTTCTCACACCTATCCTTGCACTTGCAGACCGGTTGCCCATCCCAAATATCACAGTCCGAGCCCTGCTGGGTGCAGACGAAACTCTCGCAGGTGGCTTCCTGCACCAGTTCCAAGGAAGAGACGCTTCCGTCGGCGTAACGGGCAGCCACGCAACTCCGCAAGCCGCAAACGTTGGTGCAGCATTTCTCAAAGCCTTCGCAGTCCTGTCGAGGAAAAAAAGAGAAGGTGTTCAAATGCAAGGATGCTTTTTCTTGCGATGCTCGTTGCCCAGGTAGAACACCCTTTGTCCCAAGTCTAGCAAGAGCCTCTACCTGTTGTAATGGCTGGTGCCAAGCCCCTTGCGCTCACCCGTAATCGGCCGGATTTACAGGATTGCATTATGCTAGTTTGCACAGCATCCCGGATGTTTCACACAACAGCAGCGAGTTTTGACTTAGCATATTGTACCGATAGAAGGTATGAATGTCTATAAATATGTGTATGAATGTATATGCAAATAAGACCTAACCCCGCTCCCTTCTAGCACTGAATATGTTACCTAGTTTGGTTATGAAATGTCTACAAGAAAACCACCAAGCTCAAGAGACCCAATAGTCCTCTTCCTCCTCCTCCTCTTCTTCCTCCTCCTCCTTTTCCTCCTTCCTCTCCACAGATCTGGCTCCCTTCTAGCACTGATGATGTTACCTAGTTTGGTTATGAAATGTCTACAAGAAAACCACCAAGCTCAAGAGACCCCATAGTCCTCTTCCTCCTCCTCCTCCTCCTCCTCCTCCTCCTCCTCCTCCTCCTCCTCCTCCTCCTCCTCCTCCTCCTCCTCCTTTTCCTCCTCCCTCTCCACAGATCTGGCTCCCTTCTAGCACTGATGATGTTACCTAGTTTGGTTATGAAATGTCTGCAAGAAAACCACCAAGCTCAGAGAGCACCATCTTAGCAATGCTGTTTAAATCCAGCCACAGCTTTGCTTTGCTTGTTGCTCTAAATCTTGCTGAATGCCTCACCTTCGACTGGCTTCACATTACACAGCCTTAAAGGATTATTTTCAAACCACATCAGGGTGGATTTGACCACGCTGGGTGGCTGGGGAATTCCAGGAGTTGAAGTTCCACAAGTTTTTCCAAGTCGCCAAGTTTGGACACTCTTTGCTCTAGTCTGGGCCATACTACTTCTTACCCAAGCAAATGCCCGGATTGATAAGAATCCCCCCCACCCTCTCCCCCAGCCCAGTTTACACCCAGATGTCTGGTCTCCTCCTTCACACACCGCTGACACACAAAAAAATGCATTTTCTTCTCCTGCAGCCGCTGCTCATTACAGGGACCTTCCTCACCTCCTGCCCTCCAGCACGGACACAGCTCCCTTTGGCCCTTCCTTTAATTCCTCCACCACCGCCGCCAATCTCCACCACCTCAACATCCTCGCCAGTAGCACCGCGCCAGGATTTTTCATCCTGTAATGTCGGGGACGGGGGGTGTAGGATTTCACCCCACTCCACAACTATGCTGCTTTTGGCTTTGTACACTTTTCTCCCCGGAGATTGCTTGCAATCGGTCATTTGGGGAGGGTGGGGAAGGAAGGTGGGAAGAAGATGGGGCTGTAGAAGGAGAGAGGACATCTCTTGGGAGCGGACGTCTGGTGACCCCCCCACAGCCGTCTCCGTCGGTAAACCTATCAAAGAGTTTTGCCACCGCTTTTTTCCAAATTTTTTCTCCCAGTCCACTTCCCATGGGTGCCAGTCCTTAGGTGGGCAGTTTCAAAAACTGAGCGGTATTTTAATAAAACGGAAAATCTTCCCTCTTTTGTTTAAGTATAAGGGCATAACTTTCGGCGCCCAGGAAAAACCACCATAACCTTCTAAGAACTCTGATAAGGACGTCGGTCTCGGATACAAGGTTAGAAGAGAACTTGTGAAGGCTACTGACCGGACACAATCAGGGCTAATTTACTCAAGGGTCCCGATTCAGTCCTGGGAGCAGAAGATTTGCCTGAATGCCTAACAGGAGGACCTAAAGTGACCTTACTAAAGGTTTACACACGCCTTGTTCTTCAAATGAGGCTGCAAATGCTTTGGAGGGCTTGGGACATCTCCCTCCTCTGAACATATTCAAAGCTGTGGTCTTTTGTCACCAAGGAAAAAGCAAATCGGAGCGACAGTATCCTGGTCCCAGTGAACTGCCCAGCAGGCAGTTGGGTGTGGGTGAGGAATCGACCCAGGATCTCCTGGAAATTCATTTCTGGGATCCGTTTTAAGGAGCCTCTTGAACCAAAGGAGGGAGGAGGAACAGGGAAAGGAAGAAAGGGTAAAGCCGAAGAAGTAAGGGAGGGGAAGCAAGAGTAGGAGAGAGGGTAAGAAGGAGGAGGAGGAGGAGAGAGGAGGGTGGGGGAAAGAGAGGGAAAGAAGAAGGGAGGAAGGATGAGGAGGAAAGAAGAAGGCAGAGAAGGGAGGTTGAGAAGATAGAACAAGGTTGTGGCAGAATAAGATGGAGACACGGGGTGGCCATAAAAGTGACCCAAAATATACTTTATGATTTTGTAAGAAGATAACGATAAACACGAATCGTTAACAGATAAAGGTTAATGTATATTTGTGAATGAATTTGAAAGGGGGAAAAAAAAACTTGAACCGGAGACGTGCAAAGCTCAGCTCTCCCCCTGGTGCACAGCGAGAAACTTAAAATCCCCCCCCCCCCCAAAAAAATGTCCAACTTGGAGAGAACCTTTTCACCCCTTCTGGGCAGGAAGCTGCCCTGCTCAGCAACCCCATCCTCTAGCTTAACCACCCCTCCACTCCATCCCTGTTTTATCCCCCCCCCCCGTCTCCTCCCCAAAAGAACGACCCAGGTGTTTCTGCTCCATCCAGGGCTGAAGATGTACCTGGGGAGCAGCGTCCCCCCCTCCACGCGGAAGTCTCACCTGATCGGCTTGGCACTCCCTCTCGCAGGTGCTCTGTGCATCCACCCAGAGGTTTGGGTTCAGCTGGTTGGGGCACATCCCCAGGTGGTTGGTTCTGATTGGCTGGAGGCTGGCCCCTTCTGCCAGGACAGAGACCAGAGAGAGGAGAAGTGAAGGCAGCATGGAGTCTAGAGGCAGCCCTGATGTTCTAAGCATTCGCAGGCAGCCTGCTGCCTTCGGTCGCTTCCCTGCAGAAGCCCAGAAAAGCATCCGGCTGAGGCAGGCTCCTATAACCAACCTATCTCTCTCTCTCTCCTCTCTCTCTCCCTCACCCTACCAGGAACAGTCTTCCACTCTGCCCTGTGTGATAGACAAAACAATCACATTTGCAAAGAGAGGAAGGGGGGGAGAGAGAGAGAGAGAAGGAGAGAGAAAGAGAGAGAGAGGAGGTAGCCGTCTGGCGATGGAGACACCCAAATCAAAATAAAAGTGCTTCTTTCTCTCCCCCCTCTCCCCTGGAGAATCTTCTCATCTTCTCAGCATCCTCTCCGGTCTAAGGTTCACGCCAGGCAGTGCCCCAAAGCTTGCCGGGCCTTTCCCAAAAGGGCATCTTTTGACCCAGGGCCACCCTTCACAAGACCTGCCTCCCAGCCAGATGCTCCGTTGTTTTCCAACTTCACTCCGTCTCGCGACTCCTTTGTCTTTTTCTCTGCCTCTCCTGACTCAAGGGGGTCTTCTCGTGAGCATTGGGGGAGCCTCGTGGTTTGAAAAACAACAACAACAACAACTAGGGTGGGGTGGGGGGAGGTGGCTCTTGGATCCGAGTCACCAGCAACTCAAGAGTTGGGTTTGGGAAAAAAACTCGAAACAAACAGAAATCCTCTCCTAGATTTTGGGGAGCAGATTTTGGGGAGCCTCGAACCGACACATCCGACGCCTGGCCAGCTGCTAACAGGGTTATAAAGCTCTTCTGTTTGTGTGTGTGTAGGGGGAGAGCAGAGCAGGAGGAAGAGGAGGAGGAGGAAGGGGGGTCTGTAACCTGAATCTTTCCTCCTCACCCATGTTTAGGATTTGGGAATAGAAGAGAAGTTGACCTCAGACGCTAACCCTGTCTGGGTTGACCAACTGAGCAAATACGAGCAGAAGATCAAAGTCGGGGGAGGAAGGAGCCGTAGGGAGACCTCGGGCTTCCCAAAAAAGACAGCAAGACCCTCTCTCTCTCACACACACACATACACACACCAGGGGATTGAATTTTTTCAAGATGAGAGAACACCAGACGTTCTCCCGTCCTTGGGAAACGAGGCTGACCATAGGAAGGTTTGGACAAGACTAGGCCTCTTATACACTGTTGTTGTTGGTTGTGAAGTCGTGTCTGACCCATCGTGACCCCAAGAACAACCTTCCTCCAGGCCTTCCTGTCCTCTGCCATCCTCTGGAGTCCATTGGAGCTCACACTGACTGCTTCAGTGACTCCATCCAGCCCCCTCATTCTCTGCCGTCCCCTTCTTCTTTTGTCCTCAATCTTTCCCAGCATGAGGCTCTTCTCCAGGGAGTCCTTCCTTCTCATTAGGTGGCCAAAGTCTTTTGAGTTTCCTCTTCAGGATCTGGCCTTCTAAAGAGCAGCCAGGGTTGATATCCTCTAGGACTGATCGGTTGGATCACCTTGCAGTCCAAGGGACTCAATGCAGGAGTCTTCTCCAGCACCAGAGTTCAAAGGCCTCTTGTACACTATCTGGAGGTATTTTTATATGGAGAAGTGGGAGGAAAGGTTTTTTCTTCTCAATCTTGTCCTCGAAAGCAAAGTCTCCCAAGCCAAGTTGGTGAACATCAGTTTCCGCTCCAATGAAAGATATTGAGAAGGTGGCAGGCGATGGAAGCGAGGAATGTCTACTTCCTAACAATCAGGCCACAGGAAACCTTGGTATGGACTGGTGGTGGTGATGATGGAGGAGGAGGAGGAAGAGAAGGAGGAGGAGGAGAAGAAGAGGAGGGGGAGAAGGGGGAGGAGAAGAAGAAGAGGAGGAGGAGAAAAGAAGAAGAAGGAGGAGGAGGAGGAGGAGGAGGAGGAGGAGGAGTGAACTGAAGAGGGTTATGCACAGGAGATGCCCTCGCAATATGACAGATTTGGAATAACAGAGTTGGAAGGGACCTTGGAGGTCTTCTAGTCCAACCACCTGCTCGAGCAGGAGACCCTATGCCAATTCCAGGCAAACGGTAGTCCAGTCAAGCCTCCAGTGATGGAGCACCCACAACTTCTGAAGGTAGGATCGAACTGCTGGTGGTCGGCAGAATTAAGACCGCAATACCGCCGTTTAGCCACTGTGCCACCACAGCTTCAATCGGAGTTGAAAAGCTTCTTCACACAGCGGTCTCTGGCGACGATGAATTGATTCTCACCTCTAGGACACCTTGTGAGCTTGCTGGAAGAGCAGAGATGGCTGGACCTGCATGCCAAGGGACAGAAACAGTCTCCTTAGTTATGTATGTATATGGTTGCGGTTGTGTATTGGAGCCTCCTTTGCCATTTCTACTCATCACAGTTATGACTTAGGGGCCTGTAGCACCCACTTGTAACAAGCCCCTCCCCTTTTATTTCTGGCTCCACCCCATTAATTGGGGGTCCCTTCCTCATCCTTGTTGTCTCCCTAAGCAATCCTAAGGCGTCTATGGAGATTCTCAGTCACCCAAGGTCTTGGTTTGTCCCAAAGGTACTTTTTAAAAATAATAATAATATTTTTTTACATTTTCCAACATTTAAAAAACAAAACACAAAAGACAAATTTAGGATGTCTATGGAGATTCTCAGTCACCCAAGGTCTTGGTTGTCCCAAAGGTAAAAATAATAATAATATTTTTTTACATTTTCCAACATTTAAAGAACAAAACACAAAAGACAAATTTACGCTTTAACAGCTTTTCCGTATCAGTATCCATATTTTCCGTAACAATCCCATTTACAAACAATTCTCTCTCTATATCACTAGCCTAAGTTACATCCTTGTTTCAATTCTATATATTATACTTCTACCCTTTATACCTTACGTTTTACGTTTACTCTCAAGCCAGGAATGCCATCTATTCCAAATTAGTGCTTGGTTTCTTCCCTCTCCTTCATTCCCATAGACAATCTATCCATTTCTGCACATTCATAGATTTTCTTTCTAATAATTGGGTCTGGGGGGAGGGGATATCTGTTTGTTTCCAGTTCTGTGCTAGTACAATTCTACTTGCAGTTAATATGTGTAATACTATGCATTGTAATTTTTTTCTCCCTTTTCCCATCAAAGATTCCCGGGAGAAACAATTCCGACTTCAGCTCTATCCTTTCCTCAGTTATCTTTTCCAGCCACTTCGTTATCTTGCGCCAATACTTTTTTCAAGAGGCAACTGGACATTCTGGCTTTTCTTTGAAGATGTTTGCTTCCCATCCCAAAAACATTTTTGGCTCTGACTGGACGGTGGAGCAACGGAAGGATTTATACTCCTTGCAGACAGCTGGTCATTTGCTAAAAGGATGCAAATGACCAGCTTTCTGCAAGGAATATAAATCCTTCCATTCCCCCACCATCCAGTCAGAGCTGAAGAAGCTTCTTGGATGAGAAGTGAAACGTCTTCCAAGAAAAGCAAGAAAGTCCAGATGCCTCTTGAAAAAAGCGCCTTTGGGACAATCCTAGGACCTCCAAAAGAAAGAGAGAAAGGAAAGTCCTTTTCTTAAATCTGTATACGCTGCCAGAGAGGTATAAAATTTCTTGGGTGCAGAATTTAGGATGACAAGAGCCAATGCCTGTATCTTGGAATACCAGATTTGAAAAACTTCTTAAATCAAGTCTAGTGACATGGCGTTCCAATATCTCAGGGGCAACCCCTGAGATATGGGAAGACTGCTATCCTGTCTCCCCTGGTCCTTCTTTTCATTAAACCAGATGGATTGGGCCGGTGTGTGTGATCTGATAGCGATGTCCCAATATCTAAGGAGCCGCCACAGAGAAGAGAGGGATTGGGAGGAGCTCACAAAAGGATTGGGAAATCCTCTTGTGAGTTTTGTTAAGCTCCTCAAAAGCTGTCATGGAAAAAAAAAAGTCTAGCACCAGGCAGTACACTGAACAGTTGGCGGAGCTAAAATAAATCCTCACCGAGAATTGTGTTGCTAGGAAGAAGAATCAGCCAGGAAATTTTGGACCTACAAACCTCACGTTGGAAAAGTTGGGTGCTGTCTGTAACCCCATCTTTGCCAGGAAAGGCCAGGAAGAAGCAGGACATTTCAGAAGCCTCTTTCAAGTTCACTTTGATTTAAATTCCTTAACAGGGAAAAAGAAAGAGTTATGGGCTCAAAAAACACACCCACGCACCCTGGTCTTTGCCACCTTAATAGAAGCCATCGCAGAATCGCAACAAATCACAAAACTATTTGGAAAACCTATTTATGCATTTATTAGTGAAGGGTTGAATTAAAACATTTATATAGCTGCCGGTCTATGGGCTGTTCCCAAATATATATATTTTTTCAATATCAAAATGTTTTAAAAATTAGAAAACACAAATGAAAACAGAACACATTAAAAACAACAAAAAGGTGGTGCCAGTCCCTGCTAACAGATCATCATCTTATCTCCCAATGCTGAATTGAAATCTCTCTCCGTCTGTGTGTGTCTCTCTGTTTCTCTTTGTGTGTGTGTGTGTGTCTGTTTGCACATACGTGTATATGTGCATTCAGAATACTATAGACTTTTATTCCCACAGAGGAAGGGAAGCTAAGTTGTTATATATAAAGAGCTGACTATACTCTATAACAGAAGGGGGGAAAAGCAACACGAAGCTAGGAAAACCGTCCGCCATCTTCTTTCATTATAGCAAGTTTTGATGGTAGGCGTCCCTTCCATTTCTCCTTCCTTGCTATTGTGCGTCTTCTAATCTGGCGTTTCTCAAACTCAGCATTTTAAAGACATGCAGACTTCAATTCCCAGAAGTCCCCAGCCAGGACTTCAATGCTGGGAGTTGAAATCCACGTGTCTTATGGCTGCCAACTTTGAGAAGCTCCGTTCTACGCCTTCGTAAAGTCAAATGGTCTGCCCCCCCCCACCTTACTCCTCAACCTAAATTCCAGGGATTGCTCAGGGGGCTAAATTGGACCCATAAACCAGATGTGTGTCAGCTTTAGACTAATTGACACCCCAGGTGAAGAGTTCTTTTCACACGTCTTCTGTTTGTTCAGCTGTTGACTTCTTCGTCTTCTTGAGAACGCAGAATCCTAGGATGGGAAGGGACCTTGGAGGTCTTCTAGTCCAGGGGTCACCAACCTTTCGGACCTCAGGGACCACTAAATTCATAATTTTAAATCCCGCGGACCGCTAATATGTTCTGACTGGCTGGATGGGCGTGGCTAGGTGGTCATGTGACCGGGTGGGCGTGGCTAACTCAATGTCACTCACATCGAGGGGCACCTCGCCAGCCTCTACTTGCCCCTCCCCTCCCAGCCACTCCTCCCCTGCCCGCCTGGGCTCCCTTAGGGCCCCCAACAGGAAGCAGTTGTTGGAGCTTAGTAGCTGCCATGAGAAAGAGTTGGCAAAACAGCTCAGTTCAAATTGGATCTGACCAAGAAGGAGGCTCAGCAGAAGCACCTCAGTGAGGACTACCAGCATAGGCTTTCCAAGCAGAGTGAAGACCTGCGGGAGTGCAAGGCCAGGGACCGGTCAGGTCCTCTTTTAGGATAACCCCCAGAAACTTAAAACTGGCCACTTGCTCCACTCGGTCTCCATGGATAAGCAAGGGCTGAATGTCTGATCTACTCCTTCTGTAGTCCACTATAAGCTCCTTGGCCTTATTGGTGTTAAGGACCAAGTTATGGTCTCCACACCACGAAAGCAACCCTTCCACCTCATCTCGATAGGCAAACTCTTCCCCCCCCCGCCCTCCAGAAATTAGTCCCACCGCTGTTGTATCAATATGCAAATTTAATAATAATATTACTAGTGTGAGTGGAAATCCAGTCATGCACATAAAGAATAGAATATAAAAGAATAACAGCGTTGGAAGGGACCTTGGAGGTCTTCTAGTCCTTAGGCAGGAAACCCTACACCACTTCAGACAAATGGTTATCCAACATCTTCTTAAAAACTCCCAGTGTTGGAGCATTCACAACTTCTGGAGGCAAGTTGTTCCACTGATTAACTGTCAGGAAATTTCTCCTTAGTTCTAAGTTGCTTCTCTCCTTGATTAGTTTCCACCCATTGCTTCTTGTCCTGCCTTGAGGTGCTTTGGAGAATAGCTTGACTCCCTCTTCTTTGTGGCAGCTCCTGAGATATTAGAACACTGCTATCATGTCCTTCTTTTCACTAAACATTAGACATACCCAGTTCCTGCAACCGTTCTTCATATGTTTTAGTCTCCAGTCCCCTAATCATCTTTGTTGCTCTTCTCTGCACCTTTTCTAGAATCTCCACATCTTTTTGACATCGTGGCGACCAAAACTGGATGTCGTATTCCAAGTGTGGCCTTACCAAGGCCTTATAAAGTGGTATTAACACTTCACGTGATCTTGATTCTATCCCTCTGTTGATGCAGCCTAGAACTGTGTTGGCTTTTTTGGCAGCTGGCTCATATTTAAATGGTTGTCTACTAGGATTCCAGAGTAAGAGACTCTACATGCAACCCTGGGGTGTACCTCTGCGGGGTTCACAAAAATCAAGCCACAATTAAGGCATCATGTCCCTATGCCTTTCTTACTCGCACCGTGACACGCATGAAAAAGGGGTGGGGCTTCAATGGCATAAACGCGGCCGCCATCTTGACTTTTTGGACTTCTCCTCATGGACACTCCTCCATCCTATGAGTGCTCTTGGCTTGTCTCTCTGTGCCGAATGAGTGAATTCCCAAAGGCATCCTTGGGGGGGGGGGGAATAAACAATCCTGGCTAAGGAATGTGTTTTCAGGAACAGAAATAAACCCAGTGCCTTCCTCACACATCTACAAACAGCCTCAGTGCCCCCAACCTCTGCCAGCTTCATTTCAAAGGGTCGGCTGGTTTGAACAAGAAAACTCGGCCTCGTGTTCGCTATCATGAAACAACTGGGATTAGAAAACTGCCCAGAGATATTTCATTAGATCTTTTCTGCTCTCTGCCCCTCCCTCTGACCAAAAAAACCCTTTGTCAGTTAGGTAAAAGCTCTGGGAAGGAACATACTCCCCAAGGAGGGAAGGTCCAGGAAAAAGAGAGAGAGAGAAAGAGAAAAAAAGGAAGAGAGAGAGAGAGAGAAAGAGAGAAGAAGGGAAGGAAGAGGAAGAAGGAAGAAAGAAGAGGGAGGGAAGGAAGGAAGGAGAGAGAGAAAGATATCCAGAAAGAAAAAGAAATCCAAAAAGAAAAAGAAACCCAAAAAGAAAGAAATCCAGAAAGAAGGAAGGAATAAAGAAATCAAGAAAGGAGGGAGGGAAGAAATAGGAAGGAAGGAGGGAAAGGAAGGGAAGGAGGGGAAGAAAGGAAAGGAGAGAGCGAGATTCAGAAAGAAAACCAGAAAGAGAAAGAAATCCAGAAAGAAAGAAATCTAAAAAGAAAGAAAGAAGGAAGGAAGAAGGAAGGAAAGAAAGAAAGAAAAAGAATGAATGAAATCCAGAAAGAAGGAAGAAATCAAGAAAGGAGGGAAGGAGGGAGGGAGGGAAGAAATAGGAAGGAAGGAGGGAAGGGAAGGAAGGGAAGAAAGAGGAAGAAGGAAGGAGAGGGAGGGAGATCCAGAAAGGAAGAAATCTAAAAAGAAGGAAGGAAGGAAGAAAGGAAGGAAGAAAGAAAGAAAAAGAAAGAAAGAAAGACTTAACATTTCCCAAACTTTTGACACCTGGAACCCCAAAGGTTGGGAGAGAGAGAGAGAGAGAGAGAGAGGGAGGGAGGGAGGGAGGGAGGGAGGGAGAGAGAGAGAGAGAGAGAGAGAGAGAGAGAGAGAGAGAGAGAGAGAGAGAGAGAGAGAGAGAGAGAGAGAGAGAGAGAGACAATCCTGTGTCTTAATCAACCAGCCGCTCACTCTACGACATCCGGGGTTGGAGAGCCGATCCTGGGATGCCTCTCACTCCTTGCGCGGGAAATCAAACACCAGGAAGCCCAAAGTTGTCAAGGGCAACGTTTGTGTGGAGCCCGGCTGGCTTTCCCGGGAGAGGCCCTCTCGCTTCAGGAAGCAGCCACTGCCACAGCCTCGGGCATTTGATCCCACAGTCCCGGGCCACCCCTAAGGTGACCCCGTCACCCCCAAGCCAGGGGTCTTGCCTGCTTCCCCCAGCAGAGAGCCAGCAAGGCCCGGAGGGCGGGTGGGCTTCTCCAGATCTGGATGGATGGCTTCCAGATGGGCTGCATCACAATCCACATCGTTTCCAGCCGGTCCAGCCGCGGTGTAGACTGGGAGTGATGGGAATTCGAGTGCAGCTCATCGGGAAGACATAGACAAGTCATTCCAAAAGATCCACAGCCCCTTCGCATCCTGGACAGAGATTGTTTCAACTCCTACCCTCAAAACGGCGCTGTAGGGCGCTGCACACCAGAACAACGAGACACAAGGACAGTTTTTTCCCGAATGCCATCCCTCTGCTTAACAACTAATTCCCTCAACACTGTCAAACTATTCACTAAGTCTGCATTACTACTATTCTTTTCATCCTTCCTGGTACCTATCTCTTCCCACTTATGACTATAACCTTGTTGCTTGTATCTCTATGGTTTATATTGTTTTATTTGTTTCCTAGTGTGATTTGATTGCTTATTTAGCAACCTATGACTATCATTGAGTGTTGTATCTTATGATTCTTGATGAATGTATTTTATTTTTCTTTATGTACACTGAGAGCATCTGCACCAAAGACAAATCTCTTGTGTGTCCAACCACACTTGGTCAATAAAGAATTCTATTCTATTCTATTCTATTCTATTCTCTACTCTACTCTACTCTACTCTACTCTACTCTACTCTACTCTACTCTACTCTACTCTACTCTACTCTACTCCACTCCACTCCACTCCACTCCACTCCACTCCACTCCACTCCACTCCACTCCACTCCACTCCACTCCACTCCAATTCTAATTCTAATTCTAATTCAGTTCTATTCCTGCTTGAAGTTACGTAGCACTGAAGTGATTTAGGATCATTTTTCACACTTATGACCATTTTAGCATCCCTGTGGAGATGTGAACCAAAATCAAACGCTTGGCCATGTGACTGGGTGGGCGTGGCCAACTCGATAGCACTCATGGTGAGGGGCGCCTTGCCGGCCTCTACTCGCCCCTCCCCTCCCAGCCACTCCTCGCCTGTCCGCCCGGGTTCCTTAGGGCCCCAAGAGGAAGCAGTTGCTGGAGCTAAGCAGCCACCAGGAGAAAGAGTTGGCAAAACAGCTCAGTTCAAATTGGATCTGACCGAGAAGGAGGCTCAGCAGAAGCACCTCACTGAGGACTAGGAGCATAAGCTTTCCAAGCAGAGGGAAGACCTGTGGGAGTGCAAGGCCAGGTACTGGCGCCTGGAGGCTCAGCGGGCTGAGATGGTCAGCCAGTTCCAGGCCATGATGCAGCCCCACTGGAACGAGGCCCTCCGGCTCTTCGCCACCAGCGACGCTTCCCTCCAGCCTTCACCCAAAGCCCCCCACCAGGAGGCTGAAGCAGACCCCAAACCAGAATTTCTGCCCCCCTCCGACCTGCACAAAAAGACCCCAAAGGGGGAGACTCTCTGCAGCAACACAAGCGTTCATTGCACATATCCCTCTCAGGGGCCATAGTTTGAGGACCCCTGATTTAGTGCAATATAAAAAATGCAAATAACTTTTCTGTGGACCACCAAAATTTTCCCGTGGGCCATCATTGGTCCACGGACCACCAGAGGTCATTTGTTTCAGCGAGGAAGGCTCTTCTTCTTCTATTTCCCAACAATTCTGCTGTCATGAGTAGGGCAGGCCTGTTTGAAGCCGGACGAGATTAGGAATAGCTTGTTCAACTTGAGTAGTAGCTTCAGCTTCAGCACTTCCAAACTTTTTACTACTGTTGGAAGACCGCAAACTGTTCCTCGGGAGTGTGCTGAACTTCTCAAAGTATCAAAGGCTGCCAAGCTGCTTTTTTTTGGAAGCTTGATGGCTAATAAATGAGTGCAAGGACTAGCAGAAGCAGCCACCGATTCTGTGTCTCTGCCCTAAAAGATTGGCCAAAACAATAATTGGGTATCTTGCAGCTGGCCTTGGCCAACGGGAGGGAGGGGGGACATGGCTGGACCAGGCAAGCTTTGGAGGAGAAGAGAGCAAGAATTCAGCAGCAGATTTCATCTTTAGAGTCGCTCAATTCTCCCCCCACCCCCCACCCAAGATCGTGACCCCTCTCTCACACACTGAAAGACATCTGGCTGGAAACAGAATGTACAACACCCGTCAATCATTCCTCCCTGCTGTTTGTTTCTTATTTGCACCTGAAATTACGCCTGGCGTGTTTGGGGGCACCGAGAGAATTCTCCATGCAGTTGTTTGTTGATCCTTCCCAATGTGTGTGTGTTTGTTTTGAGAGAAAGAAAACAAACATGGAAGGGTTCCCCCCCCCCCCCTGTATTATTCAATCCTTTGCTTTTGCTTTGACCTGACTGATTGGTGGCTGCTTAACTGGGGAAAAGACCAATTGGAGGGATGAAATTCTGTTGGCGGAGAACAGATCCAATCGGCCAACATTTGCTCTCCTCGGTTCCCGGTGGAGCAGCAGGATCAGGAAAGATCAGGTGGGAATCAATGGCTTCTCTGCTCCTGGGGAGGAGACAAAGGTTCTCCCCAAAATTGACCTTGGATGGCCCCGTTATCCTTGTGTAATAGCTGGATATGGGCAAAAGGTTATCTTGTCGTGGGAGCGACGATGGGCAATCTGGCAGTCCTCAGAGCACCAAAGCTGTTCTAGATGTCTTTTTATACAAAATGGGATGACTCCAAAATGGATTCTAGAGTTATTGTTACCCTGGTGTTGGGAGGAATATCCTTCTGGGTTCAGTTCCGAGTGGGGAAAAAGACCCTGGATTCATGGAAGTTGCTTGGAAAGAAGGTTTATTGATGATGGACAGGACCACATGGCTTGAGACGCTGGGCAAAAAAGGGGAGAGAGGCTCAGAGTGCCTAGGTTTTATGCCCTCTATTGAGCTTTTGAATTTGAGCTCGTGTTCTGATTGGTTGTCCGACTCCCATGGGGTCATGCAGGGGGCAACTCTGTAGGCTACCCTGAGTCCCAAGCTCGGTTGAGCCTTGCTGGGTGATGATGCAATGGAAGGGCTTTGGGATTCCTATGCTGGTTCTGCCTGAAGGAGGGAGCTCTTTGTTAGGTAGAATAGACTGCCCCAGGCCTTAATGGCCCGTTGACAAAAGTGGGAGGGATAAGTTTCTGCCTCCCTTTTAGGGGAAAATATTTTGCCCTTTTAATAATTCCTAAATTATCTCATTTCCCTAGGAGCTCTTGACTCAGATTTAGTGGCCATTTGATTGGAATGGCACCAAAAAAAGGAACTTGTGACCGTTTCCCACACTTACAACCATTGTAGCATCCCCCTCACGTGATCAAACTTCGGAGGCTTGGCAACTGACTTGAATTTATGACGGTTGCAGGATCCCGGGGCCACGCGATCCCCTTTTGCAACCTTCTGACCAGCGAGGTGAACAGGGAAGTCCGATTCACAACCGTGTTACTAACTTACCAACTGCAGTGATTCACTTAATAACCGTGGCAAGAAGTTGTAAAATGGGGCAAAGTTCGCTTAAGAACTCTCTCTCACTTCACAACAGAAATTTTGGCCCCAATTGCGGTTGTAGGTTGAGGACACGAAATGACCTGTAGTCATTTTCTTGTTTTTGGAGAGCTCTTTGTTTAGTTGTGGTTTAGCCATAGCAATAGCACTTATATACTGCTTTGTAGTGCTTTTACAGCCCCATCTAAGCAGTTTACAGAGTCAGCCTCTTGCCCCCAACCATCTGGGTCCTCATTTTAACCACCTGGGAAGGACGGAAGGCTGAGTCAACCTTGAGCCTGGTGAGATTTGAACTGCAGCTAGCGGTCAGGTGAAGTAGCCTGCAGTACCGCACTCTAACCACTGCGCCACCTCGGCTCTGATGGCAGTTTAGGCAAAAAGCTGAACCCCTCCATCCTTTCGTAGCATTGTGTGTGAAATGGATTGTTGTGGTTTGCGCAACCAGCCATGGTTAAAAAAAACGTTCCAGTCCCATTAGGAAAATCTCTTGAAATATCCTCCCTCTGAAGACTAATTTGGGCCATCTCTGTTGACCCATCAAACACTGTCAAACTATTTACTAAGTCTGCATTACTATTAATCTTCTCATCTTCCTATCACCCATCTCCTTCCACCTATGACTGTATGACTATAACTTTGTTGCTTGTATACTTGTGATTTATATTGTTTCCTAGTATGATGATTGCTTATTTGTACCCTCTGACTATCATTAAGTGTTGTAACTTATGATTCTTGACGAATGTATCTTGTCTCTTATGTACACTGAGAGCATCTGTACCAAAGATAAATTCCTTACGTGTTCAATCACACTTGGCCAATAAAGAATTATATTCTATTCTATTCTATTCTATTCCTGATTCTTTGTTCTGTTCTGTTCTATTCAACTCTATTCTACCTTAAAGATTGCCTGTGTTCACACCTGGGGCCATAAATGTATGAATGTTTTTTTATCATTTCCCCCAGTTGCTTTATGGTCTGTATGTAATGTGTGTGTCTTGTTAGCCAGCTAGAGTTCTGTGTTTGAGATGGACTGGCATATAAATATCCTGAATAAATGAGTAAATGAACAAGTAAACAGAAGTTGTGTCTACCATATTAACCCAGTTTAGTGTTACGTATTATTACAGTTTCTAACAGGAACACTAGAAATAGAGAAAAGCTTTTTAACTTTCAAGATTTGTACGATGGGCAAATTACTGATCGTTTACTGGAATCTCAGGTAAGACTGTGAAATAAAACAAATTGCATTAAAGAAAAAGCTTTTCCAGGATTTCATATTAAGGATTCTGATTAAATAAGTCAGCCTGTAGTTCAAATGGAAGAGTCCTGCGGTTACAAATACTCTCTGCTCCACTTCAACAACAAAGCTGTGTATCAGTACTGACTAGATAAGCTGGGTCATTGCAGGAAATTCAAATATAATTTCGAAAACTATTCAAATACACATATTATCTCCTCCTCTGCTGTGCAACACACAGCATCACAATCTTGTCCTGTCTACAGAAAAGCTCCACAATTTGGGAGCCATGATAAAAATGTTTTCAAAGACCCAACTTATCTTGTAAGGTTTGTTAAGTGTCTGCATCAATAAATGTTCAATAAATGTTTCGTTGAAGAGATTATTTAAGACTTCATAAATAATCAAGCACAATTTGACCATGGTATGATACAAGCCCTGAGATGGGGCTAAATAAGAGGGCCTGGATTAATAGCCAAAAAGAAAAGTATATAGCTTCGATATATGCTACTGTGTTCCATGAGAACGAGGATACAAATTGAATTGCAAAAAAGTAATTTTTCTTAATTTCTTGAATCTAAACGGTTACTTTGTCTGGTGGTTAAAGCATTATGCACAAAATTGGAAGACAGTGCATTCTATTGCTGCTTAGGCATAAAAGCCAGCTGGGTGACTTTGAGCCAAGCACCAGGAGATAATGAGTTCTAGTCTCACTAGACGTAGGCATGAAAGCCATCTGGGCGACTTTAGATCAATCACCAGGAGATGGTGAGTTCTAGTTTCATTAGACTTAGGCATGAAAGAAATCTGGGGGACTTTAGGTGAATCACCAGGAGATGGTGAGTTCTAGTTTCATTAGACTTAGGCATGAAAGAAATCTGGGGGACTTTAGGTCAATCACCAGGAGGTAGTGAGTTCTAGTCTCACTAGACTTGGGCATGAAAGCCATCTGGGGGACTTTAGGCCAATCAGCAGGAGATGGTGAGTTCTAGTTTCACTAGAATTAGGCATGAAAGCCATCTGGGCGATTTTAAGTCAATCACCAGGAGATGGTGAGTTCTAGTCCTGCCTTGGGCACAAAAGCCAGCCGGGTCTCTTTGGGCCAATCACCTAGGTAACAGTGAGTTCTAGTCTCGCCGTAGGCATGAGAGCTGACTGGGTGACTTTAGACCTGTCTTTCTGTCGGCCCAGCCCACCTCAGATGGTTGTTGTTGAAAACAAGAAGAGAAAGGGGTATTAGATATACTTGTTATCTTTTTTCCTAAAATCAAGGCAGGGTATTTCTTTCTTTTTTTTTTGTAAATAAAAAAATCCCTTTTTACTAGAATTCTAGAACACGCTACTTTCTAAAGATGCCGAAAAGGAAACGATGTGTTGCCAAGGGAGATGAACGTGTTGTTGCTTTAACTTTCTCAGGAGGTTCTTTTCCAGAAAAGTTCCAAATAAAATCTATCGGCAGGACCCAGGAGGGAGCTGCAGGCCGGTGGGTGTGAGCCCCCCCCCCCTCTTGAGCTTGGCACGGAAGGCAGATTCTCTACCTAGCGAAGTGCGAAGAAAACATCGCTCTCCTTTTGATGCGGCTCTTAAGTCCCTCCTGGCCGCTTCAGATGAGATCGTTAATCAAGTGCCTTCCACTGCCCCGCTCCTGGGAATATCGCATCCGCCCAAGCTCCCTTAATCCCTTTAAATCCACCCTGCCCGTCCTTTGCCCTCGCCCCGTCCTTCAACGTCACCCTCTGAAAAGCAGCGCCGTCTAAGCTCATCCCCGGACAGAAATTCCGCAGCCAGAAGGATGGTTTTTCCAAAGAAAAGAAGAAGAAAAACATATATATATTTCCCTGTGATGGTGTGTTTTAATTTATATAAAAACCGTCACTTTTAACATCGACTGTACAAAGCCATTAAAAACAGGAGGAACAGTGTCCCACAGCAGCGAGGTTTTTTTTTTTTTTGTTTTTTTTTAGTGTTTTGATTCTTCGGGTCACATTCTCGGAACGTTAATAAAATAAGGTTACAAACAAAACCCAGTTCGGATCGGGGTCGGAGCAAGCGTACTGGAGCAAGGGCACCTCTGCAAAAAGTCTGCCCGGATTTAAAACAATACAATAAAATGCATAGGGGAGGACAGAGGGAAATCCACAGAAGTGAGGTTGAAACGATTCTCTCGCGGGATTCGAGGGGAAAATGAAGAAGAGGCGATTGGATCGCGATTCTCCCATCCGTAGCATCTTTTGGACTTTCTGGAAGGGGAAAACAGCCGTAGCTTCTATACCTCTTGGGATCAAAGGAAGACCGCAGGAGGTGGGGGGGGGAGGGCGGAGGGCAAAGTGCCAACCCGTGAGGATTCCCTGTCATTCTTCGGAAGAAACACACAATACACATTCCCGGGCTGTTTTAGGAAGGGGCTATTTTAAAACCCAGGGTGGAAAGATGGCTGCCTCCTGGATCACCTGTTCCCTGCCTCGCTCCAGAATGCCAGGCCTTTGAGTCAGCGATTTGCGTCCTGCTCCCTTTTGAGCAGACGGCAACAGGTGGCCGTGGCTAGGCGGACATACCCCGTAAATCTCCCGTGCCCTTGGCTTGGCACTCGCTTTCTTCGTGGGCCAGGAAGAGGCCGCCGGAGGCTTTTATCCCCACTGCCCTTGACCCGTCCCCGCCACCTGGCTCGAGGCGGTGCGAGCGCTGGGACTCGTTTGGTGCCTCGCGATCTCCGAACAGCCAAGGGAGGCATGGAGATGCCAACCAGGCGCTTGTCAAACAAATAAATAAATTTCTGGAACAAAATGGGCAATCAGCTGCGCCCTCGGGGCTGATCAGCGTCATGCGGCCCACTCCGTCCGTGGCACGGTGAGAGGCCAATTCCTCTAAGTGGCAGCTGCGGGAGAGGGAAGGCAGCTTAGCGAAGATGCTAATGGGGAGCCATGGTGTAGGCGGAAAAGGGGGTATTGGGTTGGGTGAACTACCTAAAAAACTCCCCCAGAGGACTCCTTGCACTGGCGTCATCCGAATTTAAGCGCTGGCTGGCTTTTTATCGCTTTCCCTTCGTTTCCTATCGGGTTCTTTCAGCGTCAACCCAGGTTAGAAGGACTTTAGAACATCCTTGGCGAGGTTAAGACTTGTGGACTTCAGCTCCCAGAATTCCTCAGCCATCATGGCCGACAGGAGGCGGGGGGAATACTTGGAGTTGAAGTCCACAAGTCTTAACGTTTGCCAAGGTTGCAGACCCCTACTTTAGAAGACTTCTAACTTGGGTTTGAAGACCCACATTTGCAGAGGCAACAGCTTGGCTGGCATACGAGACGTAAAACTAGCCTAAGTCAACCTTTGGCCAGAGGGCACCAGAAAGATCCTAGAAGCCACACACAGAGCAAAGCTCCAACACAGTCTGAAGAAAGGTTCTGCCACTGGAACGAGAGGACAACATTGAAGGAAGCGGATTAACGGACAGACACGATCTGGTTGATTAGGGTTTTTTTGGGCCTCAGCTTGAAGGATTTGGGGGACTGGTGGCACCTCTTTCCAAAGTCCCTTCCAGTTTTCAAGAAATCTGCTCCTGGGCCTTTTTTTAGGAGAGGCTCCCAATACTCCAGAGGGCTTCTTGGCCCAACCTGGAGTGGCCACGTGGCAGAGTTTTTAACAGATTGCACAGAATTGGAAGGGACCTTGTAGTAAGTCTTCCAGAGTGCCTCAATTGCTATGGTCATCTTGAGGTCTCCTCCAAACAGGTCTGAAGTAGCCACCCCAGCTGGTTGCAGCATCACCAATGTAAGCTGCAGTTAACCAAGTCAACGCCAAAACATGCAAATATTTCTGTACGGGCTGAAAAAATTGCGCTAAAGAGATGAAGTCAGGAAACCTGGTTGGTACATTTGCCCTCCACCTCTCAACTATGCTAAGCCACAGGAAAGCAACTGGGGGAGAATTATTCTGTCCCTCTCAACTTCTGTGACTCATGAATTCCGATACGCCCAACGTTTTTGCCTTCCTTCTCTTGAAGGCGGGGAGGGCTCCAGAGTGATCTGCCGCTAACCAACTCCAGATGTGGACGATGTTAACCCCCCCTCCCACCTCTGGCCCCCGCAAGCAGGTAATCCCCCATTCAAGGCCTAACTTTTTGCTGTCTGTCTGAGCTGTGCACTTGCTACCAGGAATGTCTGGAAAACTCCAATTTTAAAACAAAACAAAACGAAAAAGGGAGAGGAAAGGAAAACCTTCCCTCCTCCTTGATCTGTTCATCTTCAACTGCTCTTTCGTAGAAGAAAGAAAGAAAAACGAAAAGAAAGAAAAAGAAAAAAGAAAGAAAGAAAGAAAGAAAGAGAAAGAAAGAAAGAAAGAAAGAAAGAAAGAAAGAAAGAAAGAAAGAAAGAAAGAAAGAAGCTGTGCACTTGCTACCAGGAATGTCTGGAAAACACCAATTATAAAAGCAAAACAAAACAAAAAAAGGGAAAGGAAAATCTTCCCTCCTCCTTTATCTGTTCATCTTCATCTGTTCTTTTGTAGAAGAAATAAAGAAGGAAGAAAGAAAAAAAGAAAGAAAGAATGAATCCCAGGACTCCTAACAACTCTCCAGAGTGTTAGATCATTTCACCTCCTGACCCCTGCCAGCCCCCCACCCCTCTGACTTCAATTAGCCCCAGAAGTCAAGGCTCAGCGCTTCTATTTACAAGACATTTCCCTCCCCTCCTGTGGCCTGGGCTTAAAAAAACAGGCCGGAGGTGCAGAGTTAGAGGGAATGGCGGGGAAATTTCACATCGTGAAGCTAATTCCTTTATAAATAAAAAGCCAAAAAGAAGCGAAGTGGCCTGCTTCCTCCAGAGCCGTGGTCCCATTTATGTGGCGGTTTCCTTTTTCCCACGTAGCACCATCAATCCCCTTGGACAAAAAAACCAAGGATTAAAGTGGCAGCACGCTGCCTTCCGTATCAAACCCCACCGCCAAGCCCTTGACTCCCCCCAACCCCCCCCCCCAAAAAAACCCAGAAGAAAAATTGACGCCCTGGAGGCTGCTTGTCCTTTCCCAAGCCAGAGAAGGGGAAGACCTATTGCATTCTGGGAAAGCTAGCGTGGTGCACCCTTGTCCTTCCTCGCGCCTGGGCTCCCGCCGCACTGAGCCGCTTCTTTGCAAACCCGTGGCCGACGAGGGCGACTGAGGAAGGGGTGATGTGCGGTGTCGACATCTGTACATCGGCGAGCAGGTGCATGCGCTTGGAGGAGACAGCCCTCCCACACCCGTCCCGGGGGAGGGGGGGCGCCTCCTCCCGGCTAAGAGATCTTGCAGTTGTTCCGCGAGCAGTTCTGCGGCGGGCTCTGTGGCGGGCGGATGGACTTGGAGCGCTTGAGGCTGTTGCCCTTGCTGCTGCTGCCCCCTCCGCTGCTCGCCAGGGAGTACGAGCGGCCGTGCATCATCACAGCGTTCATGCCATTGGCCATGGAGAAGGATTTGAGGTGGCTCTTGATGGTGACGGGAAGCGGCAGCTTATCAATCAGGTGGACCGGCGTGCAGGAAACGATGGCCCGACAGCAGAGGTCTTGGAGGCTGAAGACTGAAAGAAGGGGTGGAAAAAAGGAAGAAAAGCTGAATTCTGGAAGGGTGGAGCCAAGGATGTGAGCCTAGGGGAGTCTGGTGGTTAAGACACCAGGAGACCGGGAATTCTAGTCCTGCCACAGCCATGAAATCCGGCTGGGTGACTTTGAGCCAATCACCAGGAGACTGGGAGTTCTAGTTTCATCTTAGCCATGAAAGCCAACTGGGTGACTTTGGGCCAATCACCTGGAGATACTGAGTTCTAGTCCCCCTTAGCCATGAAAGCCAGCTGGGTGACTTTGGGCCAATCACCGGGAGACTGGGAGTTCTAGTCCCCCTTAGGCATGAAAGCCAGCTGGGTGACTTTGGGCCAATCACCAGGAGACTGGGAGTTCTAGTCCCCCTTAGCCATGAAAGCCAGCTGGGTGACTTTGGGCCAATCACCAGGAGACTGGGAGTTCTAGTCCCCCTTAGGCATGAAAGCCAGCTGGGTGACTTTGGGCCAATCACCAGGAGACTGGGAGTTCTAGTCCCCCTTAGGCATGAAAGCCAGCCTCGTGACTTTGGGCCAATCACCAGGAGACTGGGAGTTCTAGTCCCCCTTAGGCATGAAAGCCAGCTGGGTGACTTTGGGCCAATCACCGGGAGACTGGGAGTTCTAGTCCCCCTTGGGCACGAAAGCCAACTGGATGAATTTGAACCAATCACCGGGAGATGGTGAGTTCTAGTATGGGCTTAGCCACAAAAGCCAGGTGGGTGACCTTGGGCCAGCCGCACTCTCTCTCAGTCCAATTCACCTCACAGGGTTGTTGTTCTTGTGGGGAAAACAAGAGGGGGAAGGAATCTCTGGAGATGACCATTAAGCTGGCTTCCCTGGCTGAAGACTGAATGTGAGAATCCCGGCCTAGTTTAGAGGTGGTCCACGTAAGCAGCAAACCAGCAGCCCCTCACCCGGTGCAGACCCTAAAAGTTCCCCGCTTTGCAATGTGTCATTTGGCCTACGGGCCTCAAAAAAAGGGGGGGGCAGAAGATTGCAACTTTCAGAAAAAAACGGGGTGCTTCTGTGCCAGGCAAGAGAGATTCGTATCCGGCACAGAAATTAGGCATTGCCATCTTCTGGCCAATAGATGAGCTGCACCTCCGAGGAAGACAAGAAAGTGGGCGGGCCAAGAAAAGTTTGCCAAAACAACAACAACAGGAACAAGTAAGGGGGGCCATGTGGGCAGCTGGCAAGATGGTGAAAATGATCACCAAGCCCCCCCCCCCCCCCCCCCGATTTAGGGCTTTCCTTATTGATGAATTGAATCTAATTTATTAATCCGATTCTTCTCCTGCTGCGGAGCATGCCTCTATGGAACATCCTTCCCCATCCCTGGAATTAGATTAGCTTCATTATTTCTTTTGATGTTCCGGAAGGACCTCAAAAGCTGGTTATGATATCAGGCCTGGGGCTGCAAGAGGAAGCGGAGATGTTCTTAGGGGTTTCCGTTGCTGAGCTGACTATTTTTATTCCCTCTTCACTTAGGCACGTCTCTTGCTTTTATAATATTTACTGTTAATATGATTTATGTATGTATGTATGTATGAGTGTGTGTGTGTGTGTGTGTTTTGTCAAAGCACCTGGTATGTCCAAATATGTGAGGGTGCATATTGCTTTTCCCTTTTCCCCTTCAGCCCCACTCCAGGAGTGACATATTTGGGCATACCAGGTGCTTTGACATAACACTTAATCATTTCCTTGGCTCAGCTGATAAGGGAGGAGAGCTCGTGGCTTAGAGGCTAATCAACTGCCTAACGTGTAAAAACAAGCCCAGGTTCGAATCCCAGTAAGGGTATGGCTAACTGATGAGAGCTAAATAGCTTGAAATAGATCTATACTAGTCTCCCTTCATTTATTTATCAACAAAAAAAAAATGTAACACAATAAATAAATAGCTATGTTCAAGGGTGAACTCTGCTCCAAGGATACACAGGAAGGGCACATGGCAGGGTTTAATTCTCAACACACAATTTTCTACCAATAGAAGAGAGTATATGTAATTCGGGGTAGAGTCCTCGGTGCTCTCTGAGCTTGGTTGTTTTTTCACAAGACGTTTCAATACCCAAGTAGGTAATATCATCAGCGCTAAAATGGAGTGGGTTTTCTCTCTGCTTATATACAAATGGCTGGCCTCTACACAGCACTCCTACTGACACTGACAGGGCAAACCACTTGGATATGAACAGAGAGCAAAACCCCCACTCATCCCACTGATGACGTCTTCTCGCTGGGTAATGAGACGTCTGTGAGAAAAGCTCGGAGAGTACGAGGGAACCTAACAGCAAATATGGAATGGAGCCTTTTAAATTATACGATGGATATGATGAACGGTTGCAGGAACTGGGCATGGCTAGTCTAGGGAAGAGAAGGACCAGGGGAGACAGGAGAGCAGTCTTCCAAGATTTGAGGGGCTGCCAAAGAGAGGAGGGGGTCAAGCTATTTTCCAAAGCACCTTGAAGGCCAGACAAGGATTAATGGATGGAAACTGACCAAGGAGAGATTCAACCTGGAAATAAGGAGGAATTTCCTGACAGCGAGAGCAATCAACCCATGGAACAGAAGTTGCCTTCGAAAGTTATGGGAGCTTCATCAATTTTCAAAAAGAGACTGGACTGCCACTTGTCAGAAATGGTGTAGGGTCTCCTGTTTGGGCTGGGGAGGTTTTTTTTTTTTTGGATTAGATGACCTATAAGGTTCCTTCCAACTCTGTTAATCTGTTAAGGATTCCGCAGGAAGGGGAGCGAATTAAGCTTACTCACCTCTGTTGGGCCTCCAGATCTTCTCCATGCCATGCCTCATCAGCACAATGCGGGACAGCTCGGTGAAGGACTCAATCACATTGAAGTTGCACAACGGGCTGACTTCAAAGAATGTCATGCAGTTCTTCTCTGCGTAGGATCGGGCTTGCTCCGTGGGCACCTGGCGCTTGAAGGCCAGGTGTAGGCGGTTGCCGACCAAGATCCGGGGCACCCCAGGGGCGTGCTTTAAATAGACACAGAATGACGTCACACTCACTGTTACTCACGTGCCATTCAAGCGTCTGTCTTGAGCATTCTTTAGATTTGGCAGTCTATTGTACCCATCCAGCAGTTCTGTGCAACTTTAATTAAACTTTCTAGTTTAATTAAACTTTGTAATTTAAAGAAGGACTAGGGGTAACATGATAGCATTGTTCCAATATATATGTATATGTATCTCTCTCTCTTTCTAGTATCTCTCTCTCTCTCTCTCTCTCTCATCTATCATCTATCTATGTATCTATCATCTATCTATCTATCTATCTATCTATCTATCTATCTATCTATCTATCATCTATCTATCTATCTATCTATCTATCTATCATCTATCTATCTATCTATCTATCATCTATCTATCTATCTATCTATCTATCTATCTATCTATCTATCTATCTATCTATCTACAGTATCTCTCTCTCTCTCTCTCCAATATCTTTCTCTATCTATCTATCTATCTATCTATCTATCTATCTATCTATCTATCTATCTATCTATCTATCTATCTATCATCTATCATCTATGTATCTATCTATCATCTATCTATCTATCTATCTATCTATCTATCTATCTATCTATCTATCTATCTATCTATCATCTATCTATCTATCATCTATCTATCTATCTATCTATCTATCTATCTATCAATCATCTATCTATCTATCTAGCTACAGTATCTCTCTCTCTCTCTCTCTCTCTCTATCTATCATCCATCCATCCATCCATCCATCCATCCATCTAGCTACAGTATCTCTCTCTCTCTCTCTCATCTATCATCCATCCATCCATCCATCCATCCATCCATCCATCCAGCTACAGTATCTCTCTCTCTCTCTCTCTCATCTATCATCCATCCATCCATCCATCCATCCATCCATCCATCCATCCATCCATCCATCCATCCATCCATCTAGCTACAGTATCTCTCTCTCTCTCTCATCTATCATCCATCCATCCATCCATCCATCTAGCTACAGTATCTCTCTCTCTCTCTCTCATCTATCATCCATCCATCCATCCATCCATCCATCCATCCATCTAGCTACAGTATCTCTCTCTCTCTCTCATCTATCATCCATCCATCCATCCATCCATCCATCCATCTAGCTACAGTATCTCTCTCTCTCTCTCTCTCATCTATCATCCATCCATCCATCCATCCATCCATCCATCCATCCATCCATCCATCCATCCATCTAGCTACAGTATCTCTCTCTCTCTCTCTCATCTATCATCCATCCATCCATCCATCTAGCTACAGTATCTCTCTCTCTCTCTCTCTCTCATCTATCATCCATCCATCCATCCATCCATCCAGCTACAGTATCTCTCTCTCTCTCTCTCATCTATCATCCATCCATCCATCCATCCATCCATCCATCCATCCATCTAGCTACAGTATCTCTCTCTCTCTCTCTCTCTCATCTATCATCCATCCATCCATCCATCCATCCATCCATCCATCTAGCTACAGTATATCTCTCTCTCTCTCTCTCATCTATCATCCATCCATCCATCCATCCATCCATCTAGCTACAGTATCTCTCTCTCTCTCTCTCTCATCTATCATCCATCCATCCATCCATCCATCTAGCTACAGTATCTCTCTCTCTCTCTCATCTATCATCCATCCATCCATCCATCCATCCATCTAGCTACAGTATCTCTCTCTCTCTCTCATCTATCATCCATCCATCCATCCATCCATCTAGCTACAGTATCTCTCTCTCTCTCTCTCATCTATCATCCATCCATCCATCCATCCATCCATCTACAGTATCTCTCTCTCTCTCTCTCTCTCTCTCTCATCTATCATCCATCCATCCATCCATCCATCTAGCTACAGTATCTCTCTCTCTCTCTCTCTCATCTATCATCCATCCATCCATCCATCCATCTAGCTACAGTATCTCTCTCTCTCTCTCATCTATCATCCATCCATCCATCCATCCATCTAGCTACAGTATCTCTCTCTCTCTCTCTCATCTATCATCCATCCATCCATCCATCCATCCATCTACAGTATCTCTCTCTCTCTCTCTCTCTCTCTCTCATCTATCATCCATCCATCCATCCATCCATCTAGCTACAGTATCTCTCTCTCTCTCTCTCTCATCTATCATCCATCCATCCATCCATCCATCTAGCTACAGTATCTCTCTCTCTCTCTCATCTATCATCCATCCATCCATCCATCCATCCATCTAGCTACAGTATCTCTCTCTCTCTCTCATCTATCATCCATCCATCCATCCATCCATCTAGCTACAGTATCTCTCTCTCTCTCTCTCATCTATCATCCATCCATCCATCCATCCATCCATCTACAGTATCTCTCTCTCTCTCTCTCTCTCTCTCTCATCTATCATCCATCCATCCATCCATCCATCTAGCTACAGTATCTCTCTCTCTCTCTTTCATAATTTTTATTGAACAGGTTTTTTTCTGGGTTTTGTAACACAATTGTCATTTTTGCAACATTTCTGCATATATCCGTTATACCCCCATTTTCCCCTTTATATCCATACATGTATACATATAATTCTTTTATACATATTAATAGTGTACTAATTTATATACATCTTACATTTTGTATCATGTCCATTTATACAGCTTTGTAACAATTTTCTAACTCCTTAATCTTTCTTCTCTTGATGCTTTCCTAATCTTTACATCTATCCTCTAACCATTTGTACCATATATTCCATACCAAGTAATATTCAGATTCTCCTTCACCTTTTATTTCTTTGGTAAGTCTATCCATCGCGGCGCAATCTAACATTTTTCTTATCATATTGGGTCTTATCAGTGGGTAGGTCTAGTTTAATGAAAAAAAGGACTAGGGGAGACATGATAGCAATCTTCCGATATCTCAGGTGCTGCCCCAAATAAGAGGGAGTCAAGCTATTCTCCAAAGCACCCGAGGGCAGGACAAGAAGCAATGGGTGGAAACTAATCAAGGAGAGAAGCAACCCAAAACTAAGGAGAAATCCCCTGACTGGACTTTCTTAGTTTTAATTTCTTGAAAATGTTTTACTTCTCATCCAACAAACTTCCTCAGTTCTGGAACTGAAGAAGTTCTTGGAGGAGGAGCAAAATATTTTTCAAAAAAATACGTAATAATAAAAAACAGAAAGTCCGATTGGAAAGCACCTTCGGGGCGATCATTTGCAATTGCAAAAAAGATATTGATACAGTTAATGGAGCCAGGTATCCACTGGTTTAGCTTTGCTTTTCTTTACTTCTCCAATGCCTTTCCTCACCTCTCCGGTTGCTTTTTTTAAACACGTCACCTAAGGTGGCTGACCTGAAAACGGAACAGTGTGGCTGGACCAAATTAGATCACTTTTACTGCATTTAAGAGCCTTCAAAAACCCAGCTCTGCCCTACTTACCTCATCGATCTCCTTGATCCATCGGTCTATTCCATCGAAAGACCAGCGATTGGTGATGTCGTACACCAGGAGGATGCCCTGCGTGAAACAAAACACACCGTTTATTTATATATTCGTTGATCAAATTAATGCCGCTGCCCATCTCACAAGGAGGGACTCTGGGTGGCCTACCCAACAGCAGCGGTCCCTAAATCTGTGGGCTGTGGCCCACTATCAGGCTGTGGTCTGTTGGCCACCGGGCTGTGTGAGCGGTTGGCCAGTGTGCATAGTCACACCTATACCCACATTGAGCTGGCAGCACTGCAAGCTTTGTAAGGGTGCTTGCAGCCACACTCGTTGTGCGTAAAGGTACCTGCCCTTCCCCCTCTCCGGGCCACCATCCCAGAAAGGTTAACGGTAAAGGTTCCCCTTGCATATGTGCTAGTGGTTCCCGACTCTAGGGGGCGGTGCTTATCTCTGTTTCAAAGCCGAAGAGCCAGCGCTGTCTGAGGACGTCTCCGTGGTCATGTGGCCGGCATGACTCAACGCCGAAGACGCACAAAACGCTGTTACCTTCCCACCAAAGGTGGTCCCTATTTTTCTACTTGCATTTTTTACATGCTTTCGAACTGCTAGGTTGGCAGAAGCTGGGACAAGTAAGGGGAGCTCACTCCGTTAAGCGGTGCTAGGGATTCGAACCGTCGAACTGCCTACCTTTCTGATCGACAAGCTTAGCATCTTAAGACACTGAGCCAACGCGTCCCTTATTAGGCAGCTATAGAAATCGAATAAATAAATAAAATGAACAAACCTAGGTTTGCTCTGCCCAATGGCATCTCCGTGTCAAAATGTCTTTGCATTGAAGGCGGGCACGGAAGCTACCAGCCCTTTGGCTTCCATGTCACTGAGGTGATTTCTTTGAAGCGGCAGAATAATTGTGCCAGGCAGGAAAGCAAACTGCCAAATGCAGAAAGCTGACTTTTCGTTTTGCTTATCCCCCATAAGCATTTCCTACTGGATAATATTTTGCACACAGGGAGAAAAATCAGATCATTGGAGCTGGGAAATCTGATGCGTGTGGAGCCCCTGTAGGACCTACTCCGTGTCTCCTGGTTATAAGTCACAGCTATTCTGTGAAGTGGGTTTCTGAGATTTATCAATATGGGTGTTAAGCTTGCTTGTTACTATGAGTAAAAACAACAACAACAACTTAATAAAACAAGAACAAAACCATTGACATGTACTCAGGACAAAATGAATCAGCCTGCTATAATACTGAAAGTAATCTGAAAGTTCACACAATGCACACAAACACACACAAACACACACACAACAGGGTTCCCCCCAAAATAAGACAGAGTCTTATTTTCTTTTGACCCCCGAAATAAGCGCTTGGCCTTATTTTCTGGGAGGTCTTATTATTTTCGAGGTGCAGGAGGCAGCGAGCATGGTCACCTCATGGCTGCTGCTGTGTTGCAATATTTTCGGGGAGAGTTTATTTTGGGGGGAGGGCTTATTTTGGGGGGGGGCTTTTTTTAGCGCATGTGCTCAAAGGCCACAGGTGGACGATGAATGGCCCCTCCCAGAGGAAATAAAAGAGGAGCGAAAGGGGAGTGGAGTTTGCAGGAGACCATTAGTTCGCTTCATTGGTTCGTGACTCTCCGAGACTCCTTGCCAACTTTTGCAGAGATCCGACTGGCAGCTCTCCAAGCCAGATAAGGTCTGTGACTGTAAATCCTCCCTTGAAAGACTTTGCTGGAAGTGAATGAGCAGAATTCACAGTCAATTAATAAAAGGGTTTTTTTGTCGGGACAACAAGGAGTTTGCTTCATGCTCTTGTCTGGACTGAAGAAAAATAGCAGCAGAATTTAATATTGCTAGTGGGACTCACCTGGGCTCCTCTGGAGTAAGATCGGAAAATAGTGCAGAACCTTCCTTGGCCAGATGTGTCCCTGGAATAGAGAAGGGGAAGAGGGTTTAAATCACAAGCATATTAGGAAGCTTTGGAAGGTTTCCTCATCTCACCATAGGAAGTATGAGACAGCTGTACACTTGATTGTCCACTGGCTAACATTGGAATATATTAACCTGAGCAATAATTTTTAATTTCTGAATGTTGCTAAGCCATATCTCTGCTCAAAGATGGGATGGGGGCTTCTTAAGCATGAAGGATCCTTGGTGATCTCTGTGCTTGCTTGCATTTATGCAGGTGTCTCATTAGCCAAACTAGTAACATCATCAGTGCTAGAAGGGAGGGAGATTTACTCTCAGTTTATATTCTTGGACTCGGAGGTTCTACTGCCCCAATGGCTGTTGGTTAGCTTGATTCTACCCCTATTGGGGCAGCAGAACCTCCTAGACCACTCCCACCAGCACTGACCAGGCAAGCCACTGGAATATAAACCGAGAGCAAACCCTTCTAGCAGTGATGATGATGTTACCTGGTTGGGTCATGAAATGTCTGCAAGAAAACGACAAAACACAGAGAGCAGCAAGGATCGCACATTTCAACCCTGAGTTACAAATATTCTCCTTTTGTCGTCTTCTAGGGTAGAAGAATGAGGGGGAGGGAGATAAGAAAAGACAACTCCAGCCTGTAAAAAAAACACAAAACCTTATTCTAGCCTCTCTTGTATTTTTGTTCTGGACACTGTCATTATGCAAGGATCGTCCACTGAAGTAACAAGTTATTTCTTTGAAAATATTTTACAATACATGAATATGTGTTTGTACTTTGTCTGTCTGTCTGTCTGTCTGATTGGATAGATAGATATAGAGATAGATAAAGATAGATAGATATAGAGATAGATAGATAGATAGATAGATAGATAGATAGATAGATAGATAGATATAGAGATAGATAGATAGATAGATAGATAGATAGATATAGAGATAGATAAAGATAGATAGATGATAGAACGATATAGATGATAGATAGTTAGAGAGCTAGAGAGAGAGAGAGAGAGAGAGAGAGATGATAGATAAAGATAGCTAGATAGATAGATATAGAGATAAAGATAGATGATATATCGATATAGATGATAGACAGATAGCTAGATATAGATAGAGATAGCTAGATACATAGCTGATAAAGATAGCTAGATAGCTAGATATAGATAGAGATAGCTAGATAGATAGCTGATAAAGATAGCTAGATAGCTAGATGATAGATAGAGATAGATGGATAGATATAATACAAATGCATATATGAGGCCTTTAATGCTTTTGCCTGGTCATCCATATTAACCAGGTTTCGGTTCACTAACACGTCATTTATTAACGCAGATCGTTGTCTGTCGTGTCGCCCCCCCTCCCCCCGGTGCATTTTTACTGGCCGTTCTTTGCACCCCTTGTCAGAAACGATACTCAGAATCTCCAATCTCTTCTTCGTTGTGCACTTAAGATGAGCGGAATCAAGGCTTATTCATCAATCGTCCTCCTGCTTTGGCCAAGCAAGTAGCTTTCTCTCCCCTGGGCCTCTTTCTGAGCAGAGGTTCCAGCAGGACAGAAAGTGCTCTGTGCTTTATTATTGTATAAGTTACAAAAACAGATCTCCTTCTGTCCAGAAAAGCAAAATAGTGGGGCCCAGCCACCAAGGTCAACGGCCGAGGCCAGCGATACATCACGCGATGGTTACAACCGTGTTTGTTTAGGAGTACAACGTGTTCCGTAGTAAACAGATGCAGGGTGCCTTAAGGATACCAGCTGCCTCCACGCGGGCATCCGTGTTTTTCTCGCGCCTTTGAATTTACCTAAATAGGAGAGCGCGCCAAGGGGTGTCCTCCAGGCAGCTGTGATGTTACGGGGAGGGCGGAGGGCGCGCAACTAACGGAAAATGCAAGCGGAGGTCAGCTTCAGTGCGGCTGAGGGATCTCATCACGGTGCTTTGGATCCTGCTGGGTTCCTAATGATCTCGGGAGGATCACGCCACCAGCCGCTGGAAGCCTCATTAGCTAACATTTCCTACAAGCCGGGTTTCGATCGGATTGTCTGTACCGCAAAACCAGAGGGACCGTCACACTTATTCGACAGGCACTTGTTATTATGGAACGCCTGCAAGGAGGCATTTTGGCCAACATTTCCTAGAAAGTGTCTTCTCTCTACATAAGCAACACTATGCAGGCAGTCCTTGAGTTGACTACAGTCCTTGACTGCAGTCCTGGACTGCAGAAGTGGTCTAATTGTGGCTTGATTTTTTTTGAACCCCGCAGAGGTACACCCCAGGGTTGCATGTTGAGTCCCTTACTCTATACTCTTTTACGTGCATGACTACATTTCCACTCACGCTAGTAATATGATTACTGAATTTGCATATTGATACAACAGCGGTGGGACTAATTTCTGGAGGGCGGGGGGGGGGGAAGAGTTTGCCTATCGAGATGAGGTGGAAGGGTTACTTTCGTGGTGTGGAGACCATAACTTGGTCCTTAACACCAATAAGGCCAAGGAGCTTATAGTGGACTACAGAAGGAGTAGATCAGACATCTAGCCCTTGCTTATCCATGGAGACCAAGTGGAGTAATTGGCCAGTTTTAAGTTTTTGGGTGTTATCATGAAAAAAGGACCTGATTTAAGGCGCTCACATTGCAACCCTGGTCAAAAGGGCCCAACAGAGGTGCTACGACCTGAGACTTCTCAGGAAACAACAACTGGAGGAAAAACTGCTGGTGACCTTCTACCGCTGCACCATAGAGAGTATTTTAACTTACTGCGCCTGTGTCTGGTTTGCCAATTGCACAGGGGCAGATAGGACAGAGCTCCAGAGGGTCAACGTCATTGCCCAGAGGATCATGGGTTGCCCTCTCCCCTCCTTGGAAGACCTTGAAGTGGAAGAGTTTTCCATTTCTTTGAAAGATTTATATAATGCAGACTCACCAGAGTTCCAGTTTGACCCTCCTGCCGTCTAAGAGAATTGTGGTGGTTTTGTAATCAATCCCTGCAATGAAAAGAATAAAATAGGGTTCCATAAATAATGGCATATGGACATACAGTATTTAATACCACACACAGTGAGACGGTAATTTAGTGTGTAAGAAAAAAAACGGTTGTTGCTTTGAGAGGCTTACTACCTAAGTCAAGGAGACAAAAGTTTGCCACGATCACCTATTCCCAAATATTTAGCAGAAGGAGAATGAAGTATCAACACTAAACCGAAATTTTCGGTGTCCTGCTGCAGAACCGTTTCTGCAATGTTAGAGACCTGCACATTTGTGCTAATAGTTTCCACTGGTCACCTCTGTTTCTACCCCTCTGAATATTTAATCTGCATAGTTCTTAGTTGAAATAAGTCTATTGGACAGATTCAATATTTTGTTAATTGGCTACTTTAAGGTACCACATTCCGCCTTCCAGGAGATCAAGAATCATTTCTTTTGGACAATTTAAACCTTTAATTAATTAATGTCAATTGGATCAAGTAATAACGTTTATAGACTCGGTGATTTGATTGACATTTTGCATCATGCCAAGATAGCCACGGGCTGCATAAGGTTTGAGGAATTAAAGGACAAGTAACTTTGGCTAAGCAAAATAAACAGTTTTCAGTGTTTTGATTTCCAACCTGAACTTTTCAACTTGGTGACTCTAATCTCATTTTAGCATCTTACTAGTATAATTCAGGACACAACCTGCTCACAGGGCACACTTAAGTATCTTCTATTAGTACATATTACTACGGGCATCCCATGTTAGGGGTTAGTACTATTGTTCAGCTTTCTAGAAATCAGCCTATATTTCTGGAGAGTTTCTGGCAGCGAGCCCACTAATAAAATCCAATCACTATTTTCCTTAGTATTACTATTCTTCTCATCCTTCCTATTACCTATCTCTTCCCACTTATGACTATAATCTTGTTACTTGTATTTTTATTATTTTTATTGTTTTATTTAGTTTCCTAATATGATATTGATTGCTTATTTAGTATCCTATGACTATCACTAAGTATTGTATCTTATGATTCTTAATGAATGTATTTATTCTACTGTATGTACCCCGAGAGCTTATGCATCGAAGACAATTCCTTGTGTGTCCAATCACACTTGGCCAATAAAGAATTCTATTCTATTCTATTCTATTCTCCTCTCGTCCAGTCCAGTCCATATTTCTATTCTATTCTAATTCTATTCTATTCCATATTTCTATTCTATTCTATTCCTGATTCTCTATTCTATTCTATTATGTTCTGTTCTAGTCTTATTCTAGTCTATTCTATTCTATTCCTTATTCTCTATTCTATTCTATCCTATCCTATCCTAATTTCATTCTATTCTATTTTGTTCTGTTCTATTCTATCCTAATTTCATTCTATTCTATTCTATTCTATTCTATTCTATTCTATTCTATTCTACTCTATTCTATTATGTTCTGTTCTATTTTATTTTATTCCTGATTATCTACTCTATTCTATTTTGTTCTGTTCTGTTCTATCCTATTCTATTCCTGATTCTCTATCCTATCCTATCCTAATTTCATTCTATTCTATTCTATTCTATCCTATCCCAATTTCATTTTATTCTATTCTATTCAACTCTACTCAAAACAACCTTTAATATTTTTCTCCCCTACCCAGGAAGTCACTGAAAAACCAACAGCTATTCAGAGGAAGGAAGCGAAGACATTCCAAGCCGCATTACTAAATGTGATGTCAACCTTATTTCATCCTCGGCAGCCTTCCTTCACAATCCTTCCTTCACAATCCTTCCTTCACAATCAGCTAACCACGAAGTTGGTTGTTTCATTGAAACACTAAAGCCCAGTGTGCTGCACTTCAATGAAATGATAAATGTTGCCAGAACTGCACACAAGAAAATAATCCATGCAATTACAGGTAGTCCTCGATTTGTGACCGCAATTGGGGCTAAAATTTCTGTTGCTTACTAAGTGACCATTTTACGACCATTCTTTCAACAGCTGTTAAGTGAAGCACTGCAGTAATTTAACAGGGTTGTTAAGTGAACCTGGCTTCCTGATTGACTTTACTCATCAGAAGGTCACAAAAGGGGATCACAAAACTCCGGGACACTCCAACCGTCATTCATATGAGTCAGTTGCCAAGTGGTGACATTTTGATCATGTGACCATGGGGATGCCTCAACGGTCCTAAGTGTGTAAACAGTCATAAGTCACTCTTTTCAATGCTATTGTAACTTTGAACCATCATTAAATGAATGGTTGCAAGTTGAGGATTACCTGCATGTTTTAAGAGCTATCTGATCAGTTCACCTGTGCCAAGCAAGGCCTTCATAAAATTCACTGCAACACTGAATATCCTTTAAAAAAACTCCAATCTATCTGCCTTCCAATTCCTTTAATTTGCAATTTAGAATGCAGCAATTCCTTTAATTTGAAGGAAACTATTTCAAAGTTTTTCATTACGCCAATGCAGGCAAACAAAACAACAGAGTTGGAAGGGACCTTAGAGGTCTTCTAGTCCAACCCCCTGCTTAGGCAGGGAACCCTGCACCCCTTCAGACAAATGGTTGTCCAAGCTCTTCTTTAAAAACTTCCGGTGTTGGAGCATTTACAACTTCTGGAGGCAAGCTGTTCCACTGATTAATTGTCTTCACTGTTAACTCCTTAAGTCCAGGTTGCTTCTCTCCTTGATTAGTTCCCACCCATTGCTTCTTGTCCTACCCTCAGATGCTTTGGAGAATAGTTTAACTCCCTCTTCCATCGCTTCTTATAGGTGCTTTGGAGAACAGGCTGACCCCCCCCCCCCCCATTCTTTGTGCCAGCCCCTCAAATATTGGAACATTGCTATCATGTCTCCCCTGGTCCTTCTTTTCATTACACTAGACATACCCAGTTCCTGCAACCGTTCTTCATATGTTTTAGCTTCCAGCCTCTTAATCATCTTTGTTGCTCTTCTCTGGAGTCTTTCTAGAGCCTCAACATCTTTTCTACATCGCGGCGACCAAAACTTTGGATGCAAGATTCCAAGTGTGGCCTTACCAAGACCTTATAAAATGGTATTCACCCTTCACATGATCTTGAATATCTGAATAGGTTGACCCTCCCTCTTCCTTTGTGGCTGCCCCTCAAATATTGGAACACTGCTATCATGTGTTGCCCCCCCCCCCAGTCTTTCTTTTCCTTAAACTAGACAATAGGCAGCTATTTATGTTTCAAATCCGCAGACACTCACTGCAGCCTTGCCATCAACACCCTTGTCTGGGTTAGCCTCACGTATCGCAATCACTGGCAGCTACAGGAAACATTGCAGAGGGTGTGAAAAATAACTCAAGATGTTTGTCGCTTTGGCAAGTCTGCACAGTGCTAACTGGGGGGGTGAGGTGGGGGGGAAATGTCACTTTCAAAAAAAGTCAGATCTCAGAGAAATATGGAAGCTGTTATCCCGTTTCATACAATACAACAGCAGAGTTGGAAGGGACCTTGGAGGTCTTCTAGTCCAACCCCCTGCCTAAGCAGGAAACCCTACACCATTTCAGACAAATGGCTATCCAACATCTTCTTAAAGACTTCCAGTGTTGAAGCATTCACAACTTCTAGAGGCAACTTCTGTTCCACTGATTAATTGTTCTCACTGTCAGGAAGTTTCTCCTCAGTTCTAAGTTGCTTCTCTCCTTGATTAGTTTCCACCCATTGTTTCTTGTCCTGCCCTGAGATGCTTTGGAGAATAGTTTGACTCCCTCTTCTCAATATCTCAAGGGTTGCTCCTCAAGGGGCAACTCTTGAGATATTGGAAGACTGCTATCATGTCACCCTAGTCCTTCTTTTCATAAGACTAGACATATCCAGTTCCTCATCTTTTCTACATCGTGGCGACCAAAACTGAATGCAGGATTCCAAGTGTGGCCTTACCAAGGCCTTATAAAATGGTATTCACCCTTCACGGGATCGTGATTCATTTTATAGCAGCTTCCCCCCCCCCTCCCCAGAAGCTTTTCTATATCAGGGACTGATGGACTTTCCCCCTTTTTATTTTTTAATCCTTTACTTTGGCACGATCTCCTCTACCCACCCACCCCCCACCCCGTTGCAGGCAACAGCTCTGCGTTTCAAGCTCCCTCCCTTCATCATTTGCACACCACTGCAAATTTTAAGATTGCAACGGAACCTATTTTAATCCTATTACAAATCAGGGAGCCCTTTCCAACATCAAGTCTTTCATTACAGCTGCCGTTTGTGTTTGAAATCCTATCAGGCCCGTTCAGACAAGTTGCCAAAGCAGAGAATTGGGCTGGTTCGAAAAATGCTTGATAAAAGATTGAAGCAAAAGAGGTGGATGTAACCTGACTTTGACGCTAGAGGGCGCTGCAGCATAAAAGCTTCTAAAGTTTGTTCTTATTTGATACAAAATTTAAAAAAAAAAATGATTTGTAAAAATTTAAAAACAACAACTTGACCCAAAATTAAAAGCAGGAAAGATAAACATAGCATGTATGCTGTGTTTATTTTTCATGTTTTTCATGTTGCATCTTCTCTTTTTTGTTAAACTGAAACAAGATTGTATTTTATCTTACAACTGTATCCATATTGAAGAGAATTGGAAGTAGCTTTTTTTTAAATGTTATTTTTGGGTGGGGGATTTATGCCACTTTTTCAACTTCCCTTACTGTCCCCCTCTCCCAGTTTTTCCCTTTATATTGTAATTTTGCACAATAACTTTATTTTTGAAAATTAATAAAGATCTTTTAAAAAATCCAATCACAAAGCACCATTGCTATGGGGAAAAAATCCAGGTGAAAAACTCTCTTAACAAAAATCTTGCTTAGAGTTGGGATTCAATTGTGGTTGTAAGTCGAGGACTACCTACATTATAAGGTAATGGATAGCAGTAGGCTTTGTACTATTCGCTTGTTGTAACCTGTCAAACCAAAATCAACATTGTGTTATAAAACACTCTCCTGCCACTGGATAGATGTTAAAAAGATGCCAGAAAAGGAAAGTTGACTCTCCAATAAATCATCGAAGCAATAAAAAAAAAAGAATGTTTCAAATCTAATATATACTTGCAGAGATATTCAGTGAAACGGATTATTGAAATATTGGGAGTACTTATGGAATAGACAGATTTTAAGGCCGTGATGGCGAGCCTATAACCTGCGAGCCACAGGTGGCAAACAGAGCCATCTCTGCAGGCACGCCAGCTGTCGCCCAAGCCCAGCTCCACCGCGCATGTGCCTCCCGCCAGCCAGCCTTCGGATCTCTGCCATGCCTGTATTTGGGGGGGCAGGATGCATGCACCGGGGGGGGGACACTAGCATTGCATTTTGGGACCTTGTATGGCGCCCCTGTGCCCCGTTTTGGTTTCCAGGTTGGTGCAGGTGGCTTTCCAGGCCCAAAATGGGGCGTGGGGGTGCGTATGCCCCCTGGCTCCTTGCAACAATTTGGAAGCAAAAAATGGGCGAGGGGGGGGCATGCATGGGAGGTTATGCGGACATGCATGAGGGGGCGCTTTAGCATGCGTAGGGGTGGGGGACACCTGGGCGGGCCGCGTGTGCACACACGGATGGGGCGCGGGTGCGTGCATTGCATTACGGACGCAGGTGTGCTCTTGCGCACGCTTGCGCATTAAGCACACAGCGACAAAAGGTTAGCTATCACAGCTTTGCTGTCAATTATAGCATGATCTTGGCAGAAAGAATAATTTTCTTGATTCCTAGCTATGCCAGGCTTATATCTGGAGCTCAAAGAAATCGCGCCTAAGGAATGCATCTTAAAAATCATTATCTGACCCTCTTAAAATCTTGGCAGTGGTTCAGTTCCCGTTTTAAGGGCTAACAAGGCCGACCACAAGCAATGATGGGAAGGGGCTTAATTCTGATTTTGATTATCACCAGAAACAGACGTTAAGGACATTATAATCCTTCCCTGAAAACTGCTGATAAATCTTTCTTCTGTGTTCATGGTTTTTTTTTTTAAAAATGGCATTGATTCTTTGGATCAACTCACTGTTAATTAGACTTTTAAAACATTGTTAGTTTTGGATATTTTCCAGAAAGAAAAAAAAAAGATCTGGGATTTCTTAAAATCCGTTCTAGCTTTACAATTCGGACACCCTAAATGACTAATATTATTGGAAAAAAGGTTTTGAGGTGACTAAATTTGAAGTTTTTTTTTAAAAAAAACATACAATGGAAAAGCAAGTAGCAAAGTGTAAGAAAATGCGGTAAGCAATTTGGAACGAAGAAATGGAACATCCCGTTTTAACAAACAATCCAAATGGAGTTTGTTTTTTTAAGGAATGTCAAATTAACATCCTGTTGTCTTAAGGCACAATTAATACAAAAAACAACAACAACAATTCCTGGCTTTTTTGGACAACCAGATGGGTGGCAAAAGTTGTGTTTTAACTTCTGTATGTTGGAAATGTAATATTTTAGAAAGCACAATGCCTCCATTTTGCTTTGCTCTACAACAACACTGTTAGACAAACTCCTGTTTGTGGGCAGAGTTTGCCTGCAATGCTGCACATTATGCACGATGCCACCATGGCTGTGTTTAATCTGTTGTTTAAAACCTGAGCTTTTTGTTTCATATACATTTATTTCAACAGTTATTTATTTCCGGTTTATTTTCTGTTTGCGTTTTTCATCTCACTTTTTTCCCCAAAAGGCTGCCTCAATCTGCAGAGTTTAAAAAACACAGAATACATAAAGGTAAAGGTTCCCCTTGCACATATGTGCTAGTCGTTCCCGACTCTAGGGGGCGGTGCTCATCTCCGTTTCAAAGCCGAAGAGCCAGCGCTGTCCGAAGACATCCCTGTGGTCATGTGGCCGGCATGACTAAACACCGAAGGAACACGGAACGCTGTTACCTTCCCACCAAAGGTGGTCTCCATTTTACTACTTGCATTTTTTACGTGCTTTTGAACTGCTAGGTTGGCAGAAGCTGGGACAAGTCACGGGAGCTCACTCCGTTACGTGGCGCTAGGGATTCGAACCGCTGAACTGCCAACCTGATCGACAAGCTCAGCGTCTTAGCTACCACGTCCCTATTGTACGGAATACAGAATATATCACAGCCCCAAAACAGCTTGGAGAAAAAGAAGCAGCCAAAACACCCCAAAAAAGCTCCCCCACCTATTGCTCAAAAGAACTAGATTTAAGCCTAAACAGAACTAGATTTAAGGCTTAACAGGGCCATGAAGGAACGGCTTTTTCTCCTCTGACCTCTATATGAAAGACAGTAAAATAAGTAAAAGATGCCTGCTGGCTAGAAAACCTGGTTATGGCCATAATACCTGTAAGGTAGGAAGGGAAACATTACAAAACCCACAAAGGATATTGACCGTACCCAGCCTAAAATGCGAGACTGGCCAAGGTTGAAAAACCAGTTTGATCTGTTTTCTATTTAGAGCTCATTCCAGCTCTGACTCGCCACACCAGTTCAGTTTATTATGAAAAAAGAAACTGTTTTCCTATCATTCTCAGTGTCCACAAACACTTTTATTACCAGTTCGTGCTTTAGACAAAAGAAAGCGATACAGCTGTGAGATGGTCAACGCACGTACAAAACGCAGTATTGCCGTGGAAATTATTATATCCATTAGATGACAACTCCAAGCAGGGTGGATTTGATTTAAATCAAGTCGATTTAAATCACAATTTGAATCACTAGTAAAAAGGCTTGATTTAAATCAACTTGATTTAAATCAAAAATTTTAAAGAGCAACTGTCATCTCTGTCCCCCCTCTGACCTGCTGTTGACTCACCGACAGTCCCAATATTGCAGAATAGACAGCCTCACGCTACCTAACTATGCTCCATTTCATGCTGAATAAACTAAATTAGGAGTGTATCTTAAATAAAAAACTATCTTTAGATAGATTTTTTTTTACTCCAAAAGCACTTTATTAAAATAAACTTGATAAAAATTTTAAAAAAATCTGATTTCAATCAAACAATCTGATTGTTTCTATTTTTAAAATCATCGATTTTTATCCACCCTGACTCCAAGGATTATTTCCAGGGTCAATTAATTAACCTGACGTTCAGTTCTTTATAAGGTTACAGGTAGGTTTAGTGACCCTGAGAAGTGATCCCTTGCTCGGACGCTCTTCAAAAGAGTTTTTTTTTTTAAATCGTCAATCAAAATCCACGGCAAATAAATCAACAGGAAGCTGCTGTTCTGTTTTGTAAACAAGCGCAAAGAGGCATCCTCTAGAGATCCTTTTCACGACAAGGATTGTAGTAGAACGGAAAACATGAGCAGGAGTAAAGATGTTTTGCCGACTGTGTTTTTCCAACAATAAAGGTGAGGTTATTCAGACTCCACAAGGCCATGGGTACGAACAATTTGTAGCTGGAAGGAACTGAACAACAGCTTAGCACAGACGAATCTCTCCACATCACATTGCATATTATTTCCAAGGTTTAAAGGTGCTTTCCACCTATGTAAAATTAAATTAAATGTTTTAGCATGCTTGTAAAAGGTTGCTCCTTTCAGGACTGAGTGAGTGTGACTCAGAGTACAGGTAGTCAGATTAACTGAGTTGGAAGGGACTTTGTAGGTCATCTAGTCCAACCCCCTGCCCGAGCAGGAGACCCTATGCCATTTCTGACAGATGGCAGTCCAGTCTCTTCCGGAAAGCCTCCAGTGATGAAGCTCCCACAACTTCCAAAGGCGACTTCTGTTCCATGGGTTGATTGTTCTCATTGTCAGAAAGTTTCTCCTTATTTCTAGGTTGAATCTCTCCTTGGTCCATTGTTCCTTGTCTAGCCTTTGGGTGCTTTGGACAATAGCTTGACCCCCTTCCTCTCTGTGGCAGCCCCTCAAATATTGGAAGACTGCTATCCTGTCTCCCCTGGTCCTTCTCTTCACTAGACTAGCTCTTGACTTACACTAGTCTAGTCTTTGACTTACAACCAGAATGGGGACCAGAATTTCCGTTGCTAAGCAAGGAAGTGGGTCACACCAGTTTTTAGATCTTTCATGCCACGGCCGTTAAGTGAATCACTTCATTCATTCATTGAATGAATGAAATGAATCACACGGTTGCTAAGGAAATCCAGCTTCCATTCTTGACTTTGGAAACCAGCTGGCAAGCCTGTTTGGGTGACTTCGGGCCTGTAATTCTCCCTCAGCCCAACCCACCTCACAGGGTTGTTGTTATGGGGGGGGAAGAGGAGGAGGAAGGTGTACTGGATATGTTCGCTGCCTTGAGTTATTCACAATAAAATAAATAAAGATGGGAAATAAATGAATGAATGAACGAACGAATGAATGAATGAATGAATGAATGCAATTATAAGACCCCAGATGCTGCAACCACTGTAAATCCATGCTGGTTGCAAGTGCCTGAATTTTGATCACCTGACTGTAGGGTTTCTGCAATGGTTGTAAAGGTGAGGACCAGTCCCATGTCACTTTTTCAGTACTGTTGTAACAGTCACAAAGAAATGGTTGTAAGTCAAGAACTACTCATAATCCCAAAGGCTTTTGTGGAATGCAAGACTTCAAGACTTCAGGCTTTGGATGGTACCAGTTCTTCTCTTCGACATATTTGTCTTTATGGGTTCAGGCAAGAATTGTGATTGTGTCCTGGGATCTAATCAAGGATTAGGCCAGAAGAGATGATATTCCAGGTTGGAAAATTAATATTAGATTAAGTCTGACTGACCGCATACATCTTTTATTTCTTCAAGCAAATCAAAACCCATCCTGCTCGCAGGACCAAACCAATCCTATGTAAGAGTTTATGACTGTGGGGAAATCTAACTTACTAATAAAATCCCCCATTCTATTATCCTATCGTTAGAATTTATTCTGGCTCATGGACTAAAAAAACAAAGCAGCACATTTATCATCTCCTGCCCTCTCTCTCCCCCCCCCCACCAACCCCCAACCCTCTGGGCATCCTTTCCTGGAGTTCATAATTAAAGCATTTTTAAAAGATTTAGGAGCCTGAAACCAAGAGACAGAAAAGAAGCAGTCAGCTCAGAAAATTCAAATGCATGGGGAAGAAAAAATAATAATGCAATGCTGCATAGGTGCACCGTATGTAAATATACAGACATGCGTGCAAATTCGTGCGTGCACAGAGGAGGCATTGGTCTACTTAGCTTTTAAAAATTGACAGATTGCTATTCAAACATGAGGGGTAATTAGTCCAAGTTTCACCATTCCCAAAGCCTGAAGGCAAAGACAGAATTTGCAGATGGCAGAGAGTATAAAACATCAGAGGCTTGTCTACAAAGCCTTAGAGAATAACTTTAAAGCTTGGGGATTTCTGCACCCCCATCTCTCTCTCTCTCTCTCTCTCTCTCTCTCTCTCTCTCTCTCTCTCTCTCTCTCTCTCTCCTCTCTCTCCCCCTCTCCTCTCTCTCTCTCTCTCTCTCTCTCTCTCTCTCTCTCTCTCTAATAGGTACCCAGGGCAGCTTTGCCCTTGTATAAATCACTTGTTTGTATTGCTAAGCAAGCAGGAAAGAGAAGGGCAAAATGGCCATAGAAACATAACAGTCATAAGTACAGCCTGAAAAGCATGAAGACATGGTTTTGCCAGCAGGTCCCAGGGACCCCAGGGTACTACGGAGCCCACCAAGGGGTTGGTCCGATTGTTGTCATCAGGGGTACCATTATGCTTTGTCAACCATGAAAGACAGGGAAGGGCTTTTGACTATGCAGGTAGTCCTCACTTAGTGACTTCTTGTTCAGCAATCATGCAAAGTTACAACAGTGCTCAACAAGAAGACTTAAGGCCGGTCGTTGAAGTTGTGGCTCTCACAGTGTCCCCCACAACACTTTTCGCCAATGGAAGTTGCATTGCCTTTAACATTGCCCCCCCCCCGAGATTAGAACGGCCCCCGCTCTTAATACTCTTCCAGAAGGCGCTGAAGACCTGGTTCTGCCCAGCGGGCCAGAGCGGGATGGAGCCCATGAAATGGCTCGTGTGATCTGCTGTCGCTGGGGCGGGAGGTGATTTTATTATATTCATTTATTTCATTTGTTTTATTGTTTTAAATGTGGTTTTTATATTCTGTAAGCTGTGAGTCGCCATGGGGGAAGAGGTGGCAGTATAAATTAAATAAATAAAAAATGAACACTGTGGTTCAGAATTCGCTTTTTATACGTTACTAGCCGAGAACCCAGCATTGCCAGGGTGTTTATTTATAGGGGGGAAATGTCGAGACCAAACGTAATTTCTAATGTTGGATTTTCCCCCTTACCAGAGGGAGCCCCCGTGTGGAGTACTGTGAAGCCGTTACCATGGCAATTCCACTGTGCTGCACAGTAGAAGCCATTTTACGACAGTACAATAAAAGTCATTTTAAGGCACAACAGGCTGTATCTTAACAGAACACATACCCTGAGGGGTTTAGGGGTGTCTTACCCCCACAATATTTTTCTGCTGAGGGTAGGTCATCTGTGTACCAAGTCTGGTTGAAATTGCTCAAGGATAGCACAAACACAGAGCCATTTTTATATATATAGATTGTAAATCTGGGTTTCGAATTGACCAATTGAGTCACAGGAAACGGTGTGGCAATCTTTATTTTTTTAATATATACGTTTCAGGGTGTGTTACACCCATACGGTAATTATTTCAGATGAAGTGGCTTTTTATGAGGCCCTGTCAATCAAGACGCTGTATATATATATATATATATATGTGTGTGTGTGTGTGTGTGTGTGTGTGTGTGTACATACATATATATACACACACATACACACATATATAGCATATATATCTTCCATAATTATTCTCTTGTTGAAGTGTTCTGTTTTGGAGATTAACCTGGTTCCTTCAAAATTAATTTCATGTCCTGTAGCTTTAAGGTGCTGGAAAAGGGAGGAAGTTTTTTCTTTTTCTTTTTCTTCTGTTCCCTTCCCACCAAAGGTGGTTCCTATTTTTCTACTCGCACTTTTTATGTGCTTTCAAACTGGTAGGTTGGCAGAAGCTGGGACAAGTAACGGGAGCTCACTCCGTTATGCGCCACTAGGGATTCGAACCGCCAAACTGCCGACTTTTCTGATCGGCAAGCTCAACGTCTTAGCCACAGAGCTACCATTCTTATATGTTTAAATCATACATGGTTAGGCATATCCTTTTTTTTATATTCATACCTAAAATTTTAAAAAGAACGAAATATGAAACCAATCTTCCCACGCAAAACTGCTCTGCGACCATATTTCATGCAGCCATTTGGGACATATTTTCCCACATAATGACTGTGTTTTTTTTTATAAGGAAATGGATGCTTGCAACGTATGAACTGTTAAAGAATGCTTGATCCCTGCGGAACGTGAAACAGGATTTACTTAGAACAACAGGAAGTTGCTTCTATGGAATCCGCGCATGGACAAATCTTCTCCTTCATTCCAGAGGCAGCTTAAAGGATCTTTCAAATATTTTAATTACATATGCCAAGAGACAGTTGATTAATTCCCTTTGCAGCCAGAGTCTATATTCACGCAGAACCATTGATTATGAGGAGGTCTGGCTATCCACCCAGCCTCCCCATTTAATCACCGGCTCAAAGTTCTCTCTGAAACGAGGGCATAATCATCATACTTTTAAAAAGATGGAGGAAGGGGGGGGGGGATGAAACCACAATGAGCTGGCTAAGCTTTTAATTAGCCAAAAGCGCTTCTCCATTACAAACTCGGATATCGTATTAATTAAGCTACTAAAGCATTTCTCTGGCAGGGCAGCAGACAGTTGCAGACCATGGTTAGACGGAGTTTACTATCTCAGTTAAGATGTGGGTATGGCCCATAGGGACGCAGTGGCTCAGTGGCTAAGACGCTGAGCTTGTCAATCAGAAAGGTTGGTAGTTCGGCAATTCGAATCCCTAGTGCCGCATAACGCAGTATCGGGAGTGAGCTCCCGTGACTTGTCCCAGCTTCTGCCAACCTAGCAGTTCGAAAGCATGTAAAAAATGCAAGTAGAAAAATAGGAACCACCTTTGGTGGGAAGGTAACAGCGTTCCATGCGCCTTCGGCGTTTAGTCATGCCGGCCACATGACCACGGAGACGTCTTCGGACAGCGCTGGCTCTTTGGCTTTGAAACGGAGATGAGCATTGCCCCCTAGAGTCGGGAACGACTAGCACTTATGTGCGAAGGGAACCTTTCCCTTATGGCCCATAGAGACCGCCTAAAGGGCCTGCCCCTCAAAACCAGGGAAACTGCTTCAATTATCTTGTGTTCCTGAAAATCACAGGTAGTCCTCAACTTACGGCCATTCGTTTAGTGACCGCTCAAAATTACAACGGCACCCAAAAAAGGATCTTACAACCATTTTTCACACTTCTGACCGTTGCAGCATCCCCACGGTCATTTGATTAAACCTCCTTGCTTAGACACAGAAATTGGGGCCGTCAGCCGAGGACTGCCTGCCCAGGTACACAACGGAGCCGAAAATTTCTGCTGCAAAGCAAAGAGGTGTGGAGTCAATTTTGTCCCATTTTACGACCTTTCTTGCCACGGTTGTTCAGTGAATCACCGCAGTTAAGTTTGTAACACGGTTGTTCATTGAATCTGGCTTTCCCGTTGGCTTTGCTTGTCAGGAGGGTGCAAAAGAGGATCACAAAGGACCCCGGGACACTGCCGCCGTCATAAATATCAGTTGGTTGCCAAAGCGTCCAAATTTTATTCATGCGACCAGGGGGATGCGGTCGTAAGTGTGGAAGAACGCTTATAAATCACTTTGCCGTGGTAACTTTGAAGGGTCACTAAATGAACAGATTAACAGAGTTGGAAGGGACCTTGTAGGTCAGCCAGTCCAACCCCTGCCGCCCAAGCAGGAGACCCTACACCAGGGGTGTCCAAACTTGGGAACTTTAAGACTTGTGGACTTCAATTCCCAGAATTCCCCAGCCAGCTGGCTGGGAATTCTGGGAGTTGAAGTCCACAAGTCTTAAAGTTCTCAAGTTTGGACACCCCTGCCCTACACCATTCCTGAAAAATGGCAGTCCAGTCTCTTCTTGAAAGCCTCCAGGGATGAAGCTCCCACAACCTCTGAAGGCAACTTCTGTTCCATCCGTTTCTCGCTGTCAGGAAATTCCTCCTTATTTCTAGGTTGAATCTCTCCATGTTCAGTTTCCATCCATTATTCCTTTGCATGCGTTGGAAAATAGATTGATCCCCTCCTCTGTGTGGCAACCCCTGAGATATTGGAAGACTGTTATCCTGTCTCCCCTGGTCCTTCTCTTCACTAGACTTAGCCAGGCCCAGTTCCTGCAACCGTTCTTCGTATGTTTTAGCCTCCTGTCCCTTAATCACCTTGGTTGCTCTTGAATGAATTGTCGTAAGTCGAAGGGAAGATGGCTGTGAAATCTTTCTCGTTGCGTTGAGCTGGTCCCAAGCTTGTGGTTGCAGGGAAGGAAAAGTTAAAGAGCCCCATCTGGAAAAGGGCCTTTACATAATGAACCCTGAGGCTTCTGAATCTTCATTCAGCAGTTATGTACCCCATAGGAGTTCTACTCCAGGCAAAGGACAAGTGATTTATATTCCTGGTACCCACAACTCGTATTTCACAGACGAGGTCCACTTAAGTTTTCCATCCCTAATCATTCAATCTCATATGGCAAACTTGGCTTCCCTCGGTATTTGCTCTTCATTTAACAGCATCTGCCCAACTATCACAGGCTATGCTGGATTTACAACCACTCGCTTAGTGTCTATTTGAAATGACTACAGACTTAGAATAATTTTTATTGTCACTTTATATGTATAGTGATCGGCATGTATTAAAATGAAATTTCATTGCTTGCAGCTTGCTCAAAGGGTCACCGCCTCCAATATATATTACATAAAGGTAAGGTAAAGGTTCCCCTCGCACATACGTGCTAGGCATTCCCGACTCTAGGGGGCGGTGCTCATCTCCGTTTCAAAGCCGAAGAGCCAGCGTTGTCCGAAGAAATCTCTGTGGTCATGTGGCCGGCATGACTAAATGCCGAAGACACACGGAGCGCTGTTCCCTTCTCACCAAAGGTGGTTCCTGTTTTTCTACTTGCATTTTTTTACATGCTTTTGAACTGCTAGGCTGGCAGAAGCTGGGACAAGTCACAGGAGCTCACTCTGTTACGCGGCGCTAGGGATTCAAACTGCTGAACTGCCGACCTTTCTGATCGACAAACTCTGTGTCTTAGCCACTGAGCCACCGCGTCCCTTATATACTACATAAACACGACCAAAATATAAATAAATAAATAATTATAAATATACCCACATATGTTACGTGACACAGAGAAACAACACAGTCCAGTTCGGATGTACACATGGCGAGAAAAACGTGGGGGGGGGGGGGACCAACAACCGTATCTTGGCAATGAAAAAAATGACCATTTTTTCACACATACGACCGTTATAGTTTCCCAAAAGCAAAATTCAGAAGCTTGTCAACTGGTTCATATTTATGATTGGTTGCACTGTCCCTGGAATCATGGGATCCCCTTTTGTGACCTTCTGGATAACCAAAGTCAACAGAGAAGCCAGATTCACTTCATAGCCGTGTTAACCAACAACTGCAGTGATTCACTTAACAACAGTAGGTAGTAAAATGGGTCAAAACTCAATAGTTGTCTGATTTAGCAATGGAAATTTTGAGCTCAAGTCGAGGACTGAGGCAGGGAGGTTTCTGACTCTCCTTCTCTGAAAAACGAAGTATATAGCGGACTGGTTTGTGATGACTAACTACAGGTAGTCCTCGAGTTACGACCACAATTGAGCCTAACACGTCTGTTGTTAAGTGAGACATTTGTCAAGCGAGTTTTGCCTCGTTTTACGACCTTCCTTGCCACGGCTGCTACGTGAATCGCTGCATCTGATAAGTTAGTAACCCAGTTGTTAAGTGAAATCTGGCTTCCGCATTGACTTGGCTTGTCAGAAGGTCGCAAAAGGGGATTACGTGACCCCCCCGGGACACTGCCACGGTCATAAGTATGAACCAGTTGCCGAGCAGCTGAATTTTGATCCCATGATCATAGGAAAGCTGCAAAGGTCGTAAGTGTGGGGAAACGGTCGCAAGTCACTTTTTTTCAGCGTCGTTGTAATTTCGAACGGTCACTAAATGAACCGTTGTAAGTCGAGGACTGCCTGTATAGGTTTACAGATCCTTCTTTTGTACAGTAGCTTGAATGAAGGTTTGGAAAGCAGTCAAGTCAATGCAAAGAAGTCTATCTTGTTTCTATCAGGTTTTGCCAGCAGGTCCCAGGACCCCAGGGTACTACGGAGCCCACCAAGGGGTTGGTCCGATTGTTGTCATCAGGGGTACCATTATGCTTTGTCAACCATGAAAGACAGGGAAGGGCTTTTGACTATGCAGGTAGTCCTCACTTAGTGACTTCTTGTTCAGCAATCATGCAAAGTTACAACAGTGCTCAACAAGAAGACTTAAGGCCGGTCGTTGAATTTGTGGCTCTCGCAGTGTCCCCCACAGTCACAGGATGGTGATTGGGGCCCTTGGCAAGTGGCACGCAGTTCCAACGGTCACAGCTTCCCACAGTCACATCCTCACCCCTTGTGATCTTCACTGCCAGCTTCCAATAAGTCAAGTCAATGGGGAAACCAGCCACCACCTGATGCCGCGCTTAATGACTGCACAGGATTCCTTACCAACCGCAACCTGAACTGTCATTGTACATGGAAGGTCGCATTTAATTTCGTTATACAAGGTGCGATGACAATAAAGTAAACGAAACTTTCCCCCGAAAGCCAAGAGGAAGCAAAATTACGGAGACCTGAACTCGATGGTTAGATATTTACAATCTTGGAATCAAAGCCTTCGAAGTGGCAGCCTTCAAAACTGCAGCGGTTGAAAGTCAATGAATAAGTAAATAAATAAATCTGCCACATGACCACAAAGTGTTTTGTTTCCTCTTCTTCTTTTGTCGGTTGTCGTCCAAGGATACGATTTAGTTTAATCTGGACACGGAGGGATTTTGTAATAGGCCAAAGAAATAACGTACCTTTTTCCCCCCTTAAGTTTCCAATTCACAAAGCACCAAAAGGAAGGTGGGAGAAATCAAATCAAATGCCACGTAAAGGAAAAATTGAGAATGACGGCAAATACGCAGCGCTTTGATGATAAAAAAATCTTGTTCCCTTTGAGGGCAGGATATAGAATTGTCATCCTCATTCTCTTACTAATGCAAACAACATTAGCACTCTTCTGAAAATCATCGAAGGTTTTCAGACAGTATTTTCAACGGTGTACAGGTTTTATGTAGGCATGGTAAGGAGAGTCTCAAATGCCAATAGGTAGTCCTCCACTTATGACCATAACTGAGCCGGAATTATGTTCATGTGTTTGTGGTTAAGCAAGTCACCGTGTGACCAGACCCGAGTTTACAAACTTTTTTTGTGTGTGATGGTCGGTAAGTGATCACCAGAACTGTTAAAATGAATGCTGCGGTCGTTAAGCAAAGATGTCAGTTGTTAAGTATCTTGCAATGAGTGTTACCTGCCAAAATCAGGAAGGAAACACTGATTTTCTTCAGCCCCAAACATCATAAATCGCAGTCGTAGGATTGCAGGATATGACAAATGGCCATAAATTGAAGCTGGTCCAACGGCTCAAATTGTGAAGGCATGATTTGCACTGGGTCCTTGAATCAACCAAGTGCTCCGCTACCAAAGTAATAACCAACCTTCGCACACAAGAGAAACGGTGTAATAACTCATTCATTAACTTTTTATAGAACGCAGTGGTTAGAATGCAGTATTGCAGGCTAATTCTGCCAACTGCCAGGAGTTCAATCCCGACCGATTCAAAGTTGACTCAGAATTCCATTCTTCTGAGGTTGGTAAAATGAGGACCCAGATGGTTGGGGGCAATAGGCTGACTCTGTAAAACTGCTTAGAGGGCTGGCGGTAAAGCAGTATAGAAGTCTATTGCTATTTGTATGCTGCCCATGTCGCTTATAAGTTGGCCATGGTGGCGCAGTGGTTAGAATGCAGTATTGCAGGCTACTTCTGCTGACTGCCGGCTGCTTGGAATTTGGCAGATCGAATCTCACCCGGCTTAAGATGGACTCAGCCTTCCATCCTTCCGAGGTGGGTCAAATGAGGACCCAGATTGTTGGGGGACAAGAGGCTGACTCTGTAAACCGCTTAGAGAGGGCTGTAAAAACACTGTGAAGTGGTGTATAAGTCTAAGTGCTATTACAATTGTCCTTCCTTCCTTCCTTCCTTCCTTCCTTCCTTCCTTCCTTCCTTCCTTCCTCCCTCCCTCCCTTCCTGACAGTGGTTAGAATGCAGTATAGAAGGTTGACTTTGCCAGTAGTTCAAATCTCACCAGGCTCAAGGTTGACTCAGCCTTCCATCCTTCCCAGGTGGGTCAAATGAGGACCCAGATTGTTGGGGGCAAGACACTGACTCTGTAAACCGCTTAGAGAGGGGTGTAAAGCACTGTGGAGCGGTATATGTGCTATTGCTATGGTTACAAGGTGATGCTGGGCAGCTTACAAGATTGTAACTCTATTTAGACGGCCATCAACGCATTGCAGCAACCCTGAACAGCAGACAAGAGAAACAGATGATCCATATAGATTTCTTCCAACAAAATGGATATCCACACAACGTTATCAAAAAGTGCCTGACCACCCAACTCAATATAGCACAACCAACCAATACCAGCTGTAAAACACCTGCCATATTTCAAAAACATTTCAGAAACTACCAACAAACCACATGGCATCAACGCACAAGCCATCTTAAAGCCCTCCGAAACATCTAAGCAAACCAAAAGTAGACCCAGCAGCCTCAGAAAAAAACCAAACAGAGGTCATGTACAACAGTGTAAAGGCTGCAACAGCCACCACGTATGACAAGCAGAAAGCAGAACAATCAACTAGCAGCCAGAAGACATGAAGGAAGCTCTCTAATTTCACAACTTACAGACAGACTTAACCAAAGCTTCAGCTGGGAAATCACGTCCATCCTAGAACGTGCCACATCCAAAAATTGTAGGGAATTTCTAGAAGTCTGGTAATCTGACAGATTAGCCATCAACAGACACATAGCCATCAACAACAACTGCACGCTGTACAAAAGGGACAATCAACAAATCAAAAAGGGAAAAAAAACACAACCTAAAACTAAAATAATTAAATTGAATTGTTAAATTATCCTGCGGTGACTTGGCTGTAGTGAGTTTTCCCATTCCTTGCCACAAGAAATATCACCATAACATACTTTGATTTCTGAAAACGCCATCTAAAATGGTAAGGATTCTCTCATATTCCTCCACTAGTAGCTGGATACCCATGCTTCGCTACGAAGCTATGTGATCGGGCTTGATAAATTGACACTTAAAAGCTTGAAAATGAATGAGTAGTTATGATCGGGCTTGATACATTGACACGTAAAGCTTGAAAATTAATGTAGAATGTGTAACTCCTTAGCATCAGAACGTGTTAATATAAGGCAACTGGCAGTTGGAACAGAGTTCTTTTCAGGTGGGGAGGGGGAGTAGACCCTGATGCTAAGTCAGTAGTCCTTAGCATCAGAGCGTGTGAATATACTATATATGAAATACTAATCATCTGATGGTCATTTTAAAAAATCCTTTCTTAGCGAGCACCTAGAAGTCAAGAGGAACTTACGTACCAAATTTCAAGTTTGTAGTCTTTACAGTTCTGGAGATTTTGTGATGAGTAAGTGGTATTTGGCTTTTATATATATAGATTAAACCTAATTAAAGCAAACCACGCATCCTTTATTCCTTCCTACATTCCTTTGAGTTGCAGTTCCACCCAGAAGAGATAACCACTCCATTTCTTTGATAACAAAATACCAATGGTAAATAAGTCAATGCAAATATTAGCGTTGGACTGAATCTGTTTCCAAACCCTTTTGAAAACCAGCAGGCTGATATGCTTCTAAACTGATTTTTTACAGCGATTATCAGGGACACACAGAGGTTAAGGATTAGGAAAGAGTTACAAGACAACCCTTAAACCAAAAGGAAGCAAATTGCTGGGCTGCTAACTTCTCCAGAAATTCTCATTTGCGCCAGTACAAAGAGAAGAAAAAATATAGCATGTTTCCCCGAAAATAAAAGAGGGTCTTTTTTTTTTTGACCCCCCGAAATAAGCGTTTGGCCTTATTTTCGGGAAGCCTTAATATTTTTGAGGTGCAGGAGGTGGCGAGCGAGGTCACCTCATGGCTGCTGCTGTGTTGCAATATTTTCGGGGAGGGCAGTTCGAATCCCTAGCACCGCGTAACGGAGTGAGCTCCCGTTACTTGTCCCAGCTTCTGCCAACCTCGCAGTTCAAAAGCATGTAATAATGCAAGTAGAAAAATAGGGACCACCTTTGGTGGGAAGGTAACAGTGTTCGATGCGCCTTCAGTGTTTAGTCATGCTGGCCACATGACCACGGAGACGTCTTTGGACAGCTCTTCGGCTTTGAAACAGAGGTGAGCACCGCCCCCTAGAATCGGGAACGACTATCACATATGTACAAGGGAAACCTTTACCTTTTATTATATAATGTCCCTTAAGAGGTTGCTGTTTGAAAAGAACAAATTGCTTTCATGCCTCTATTTTAGCAGAATGTTTTATTGAAACATACTTAAGAGTCTCTTTACAGCTGTTTAGGAACATGGGGAGAAGATTTACTATCTTTTGCCCCACCAAAACATATTAGAAAGAGATTTGTATCTTGAAACATGTGTTTCTTACAGACAATTATAAGCTACATCTCCGCCCAAACATTTATAATGGGAATATTAACCCGCTGATGTCCCTAAAAGATTTGCAATTATTGTTTATTTTATCAATATGGGATGCTGTTTAAAAATATATAAAAGAGTTTTAAAGCAAACGTTTGGATTATCAATAAAGCTGTAGATTCCCTCTCTTTCCCAACATTGATTTTCTTTTTTTTAACATAGATAAAATCTAAATTTTCTTTAAAGACAACTTGGTCAACCTTGCATTAATTAAACCCTTAAATAAAACCTGGATCTGAAGGAGGATATTCTTTTGTATTAACCTGCCAAATCATCTTTTTCCTCATCCAAAGACTTTATTTACAGGTTTAACATTTTTTATTGGGTTATCAGATGAAATAAGATACAAAATACAAAAGTAAATAGGAAAACGGCGGGGAGGAAGAGGGGGAAGAGAAGTGAGGAAGGATAAGGAAAAAAGGAAAAGAAACATTGACTTCCGACTCTCTCCAAAGTCTCTAAAAAAAGATGTGGAGACTCTAGAAAGAATGCAGAGAAGAGCAACAAAGATGATTAGGGGAGTGGAGGCTAAAACATATGAAGAATGGTTGCAGGAACTGGGTATGTCTAATGTTTAATGAAAAGAAGGAGTAGGGGAGACATGATAGCATTGTTCCAATATCTCAGGGGTTGCCACAAAGAAGAGGGAGTTAAGCTATTCTCCAAAGCACCTGAGGGTAGAACAAGAAGCAATGGGTGGAAACTAATCAAGGAGAGAAGCAGCTTAGAACTAAGGAGAAATTTCCTGGCAGTTAGAACAATTAATCAGTGGAACAACTTGCCTCCAGAAGTTGTGAATGCTCCAACACTGGAAGTTTTTAAGAAGATGTTGGACAGCCATTTGTCTGAAGTGGTGTAGAATTTCCTACCTGAGCAGGGGTTGGACTAGAAGACCTCCAAGGTCCCTTCCAACTCTGTTATTCTATTCTATTCCATTCTATTCTATTCCAAATCTCCTCTCCTCTCCTCTCTTCTTAAATTAAGCCCATGGGTATAAGAATGGGAAGCTTCTATGTTGTGATATATGACTTCCTTCTCAGAGAAACTCTCACAGTACGAGCTTTGGTATCTCCTTAGCATTGGCAAAAGTCTTTTCTTTTTATTTCCTCTGGCATTCCAGCCTATTGCATGATTTCACTGGATTTTGCTGAGGTTTTTAAATTTTAAATTTCTTTTCTAAAAATATATGCTGCTTTGATCAAGCGCTTGAAGCTTCATAATATAAATATCTGATAAGCACCTGTGAGATCGTTAATATCAAACCTCAGGAAAAGAACAGGTTACATAACATTTTGAAAATTCCTATGTAATCTAATCTTAGGTCATGTAGGCTAAGTATGCTGAGGTCACAGGAAATACCATATTTTTTGGCGTATAAGACACACCAAGATTTTGAAGAGGCAAATTAAAAAAAAAAGTTTTTGCACTCTGTAGATCTCCGAAAACGGCCAGTTTTTTCACGAAAATGGGCGTTTTTTTTAAAATAAAGAGCACGAATAGCCTTTAGGATGCTTGTAGCGTGCTCCTGGGGGCGGGGCAAAATTGAGCAAAAATTGGCCCATTTTTCACTTATTTCTGCCCTCCCCCGCCCCCAGGAGCACTCCGGAAGCCCCCGAAAGGCTCTGCATGACCATTTTGGTGAAGGGGGCAGAGTTTCAGGAGGCAAAAAATGCTGTATTCAGTATATAAGACACACCCAGATTTTCACCCTCTTTTTTCAGGGAAAAAGGTGCGTCTTATACTCCGAAAAATACGGTAACAGTTACAGAGGAAATACAATATTGAACAACAAAACAATAAAGTGTCACCAAACCAAAGCTCATGTAACTGCCCTGTTATAAAATCTATCATATGTAACTGGGTACAGTAGTTCTCAACTTATAACAATTCATTTAGTGACATGGGGGGGAAAAGACGTATGACTGTTTCCCCCACTTACGACCGTTGCAAGATCCTCATGATCACGTGATCGAAATTCAGGCACTTGGCAACTGGCATGCACTGACTCATATTTATGACGGCTGCAGTATCCCGGGGGTCACATGATCCCCTTTTGCGACCTTCTGACAAGCAAAGTCAGAAGGACGAGCTGGACTCACTTTACAACCGTGTGACTAACTTAACAACGGCAGCCACTCACTTAACTGGGGCAAGGAAGGTTGTAAAATGGGGCCGACCTCACTGCTCCTTTAGCTCACTTAACAACTGTATTGTTTAGCAACAGAAAACTTGGGCTCACTCGTGGCAATAAGTTGGGGATTACCTGTAGCAGACAGAATTAAATTGGTTCCTTCGTTTATAGGATTCCTAGACTAATATAGAGCTGGATGGGTGATTTTGAGTCAGTCACTTTCTCTCAGTCCAACTTGGTTTGACCGAGGCTTCCCAGGTGCGTGAAGCAAACTCCTTGTCCCGACAAAAAACTCTTTTATTGACTGTGAATTCTGCTCATTCACATCCAGCCAAGTCTTTCTAAGGAGGATTTACAATCAAAGACCTTCTCTGGCTTGGAGAGCTGCCAGGCCGATATCTGCAGAACTTGGCAAGGAGTCTCGGAGAGTCACGAACCAATTAAGTGAACTAATTGTCTCCTGCAAACTCCACTCCCCTTTCGCTCCTCTTTTATTCTCTCTGGGAGGGGCCCTTCATCGTCCACCTGTAGCCTTACTCCCAAGTTGGCCCTTGTTCCTTAGCTGTTCCCTTCTCCTGGCGCACACAGGGAACAGGCTCCAGCTGTTCTTCTGCCCCACTGATGTCTGACTCCGAAGGCAGCTGATAACTGTCAAACGGCCTTGGTCCCATCTCCGCCTCCGACACAGAGCCCTCATCAGAGCCTTCCCCAGACTCTAGGACTGGCCCTTGTTCCTCCCCAACCTCCTCACTGTCCGAATCTGTTGCCAGTTCTGCTAGCCGGCCACAACACAACCCTACCTCACAGGGTTGTTGTTGCAGGGAAAACAGGAGAAGTATTAGGCATGTTCCATGCCTTGAGTTACGTATAAAGCAATAAAGGCAGGATAAAACTTCATTAAATAAATTAAAAATGCTATGTATGTTGCCTCCAATGGTAGAATTCCTTCCCAGACAGAATATCGCAGCCTAAGAGGACTTTAATAGCAAAACAGGAGAGAAGCTCACATATGATCAAATGATATAAACTCCAGCGCTTGTCGCTTATGAAGCAGGAAAAGATGAAATGGAAATTGCAGATGTGACTGTAAACACAAGCAGAGTCTTCTGCTCGTTAAATCTGCAGGATCCTCTTAAGAGAAGAAATGTTTCTTCACTATGGCGCAGGCTTGCAGTGTCTTTCCAAAACCACAGTGGACTTTTATAGTTAGTCCTTTGATTTACGATCACAATTGGGCCTGCCGTTTTGGTCGTATATTGCGCCTGATTTTACAACCCTTTCCCCCCCCCCCCCCCACAAAGAGGTCCTTAAATAAACATGCAACTGTTGTGAAGTGAACTCAGTCTTTGCTAAATTGTGTTTTTTCGTTGGAAATAAATGCCGGTTTCCTGCCAAACCGTAAATCACAGTCCCGTGGCTGTGGGATGCTGCGAACGGGTCCAAAATGCAAGCCGGTGGCCGAATGCAAAATGTGGTTACGTGATCACAGTGGGGGAGGCAGATGTTTGAAACTGGGCCGTAAGTCCCTTTTCCAGGGTTCATCATGACTGAACGGTCACTAAGCAACTAGTCATAAAGCAAGGACTACTTATAGCAGGGGTGTCAAACTCAAGGTTTCGGCCCATGGGGTGCTTAGATCTGGCCCGCCGCCCCGCCCCGAAAACAGCGAAGGACTGGTCCACGGTGCCTCTGCCAGTGGAAACGGAGCTCGAGAGGGCTACATGTGGCTGACCAGGCTCCGTTTTTGGCTGTGATGGCCTCCTGGTGGCCTTTGCCAATGAAAATAGAGCTTGGGGAGGCTACACGCGAGCCGCCTAGGCTCCGTTTTCAGCTGCAACAGCCTCCTGCAGCCCTCTGCCAGCAAAAACGGAGCCCGCGCCGACATGGTGTTAAATGGAGCTTTGATGAGTGACATCAAGCTGGCCACACCCCCGGCCACACCCACACCCGCCCCTCAAGGTCAAACACAACCGTAATGCGGCCCTCAATGAAATTGAGTTTGACACCCCTGACCTACACATACTAAATGTAGAAAGCATTTTCCCACTCACGTATAAGCAGTAACAATTCCACTGGGATTTTCCCCAGCCCTTTCTCATTTCATTTCCACTGGAAAAATATGAGCCTCCCCCCCTCCGCCCCCCAGGAAGGATACAAGTGTGGTTTCCTTCTGCCTCAGGTTTGCCCAGGTGCCATCACACCTTCCAAGAAGTCTCATAAATTTGTTTTTGCAGCCGTTCCTTAGAATCACAGCTTTTATCTCCTGGCAATCATCTTAATAACCTGCGGCCTCTGAAGCTGTTATTTGCAATTACAAAGTGCAATGTATCTGTAAACACTCAGGTAAGGTACACGGTGATAGCCCGATTATAAAAATTTCCCCTTTTTGGGCCGATGTTTAATACAAATTGACTTTTTTTTTTCATATTTGCAGAGCTCTCTATTTACACGGCATTCCCATCTAAATTTATCTTAGGAAAATACCGCACTTTTCGGAGTATAAGACACAGTTTCTCCCCCAGTCTCCAAGAGGGCGGAAATGTTGGAGCGTCTTATACACCAAATACCGCCACTTTTGTCCTTCTGAAACACGCCCCCGTGCATGTTTTTGTCAAAAACAGGGCGCACAGAGGGTTTAGGATGCCTGTACTGTGCTCCTGGGGGCCCGGGAGAGCAAAAACCAGACGTGGGGAGGCCCAAAACTATTCTTCTTTTCAAAAACTCGGTGCGTCTTACACTCCGGCGCATCTTATAGTCTGAAAAATACAGGACATGAGAAAAACCAGAGGATCTGCGGGGAGCTTCTCTTGAAGAAATCTACTCACGTTTCTTCTGAAAATTAAATTGTGCACATCCCAGAACCAGGGGCTGTGGCTGAAGGAAGTCACACACAGCCATGCTTTTTCACCAGTTTCGATTTGGAAGGATTTTTAATCCAGGGGCAAACTTTCTAATCCAAATGCATAAAAGTCTTTCATGCAGCTTCGAAAAGACTGGGGAGGGCACGAGGAGGTCCGGGAAGGATGTCTCAAGCGTGGGGAACAAGGTACCTTAAGCAAGCAATTTTTTCCACGAGCTCTCACATGGAGAGAAGTATGTTGGAAGTCTGCACAGGGGGTGGGGGTGGGGGGGAAGCCCGGCATATTATGACCCAGCTGTGAGCAAGCTCCCTCCGAATCCCTTTGTGTGGTTGTGTGGCCATTTTTGTTTGGTGTGCAACAATTCAAGAGTAGGGCAAGGCGTTCAGAGTGACTCATGCCTTCAGAATGCACACCAAACAGTGTGTTAATCCAAGAGAAATCAGCTGGATATGATTTATTGCAATGGCCTGTGTTTAAAGGAGAGGTTTTCCTTGCGTGACACATTTTGCTGTCCTTTATTGGGAGGCAAGTGGATTCCATGGAAAAACCCATATCCAGGTAGTCCTCGACTTTCGACCACAATTGAGCCCCCACCCCATTTCTGTTGCTAAGCGAGACGTTTGTTAGGCGAGCTTTGCCCCGTTTTACCGCCTTTCCCTCCACAGTGAATCAGTGCAGTTGTTAAGTTAGGAACTCAGTTGCTAAGTGAATCTGGCTTCCCTTAACGGACTTTGCTTGTCAGGTGGTCGCCAAAGGGGATCACGTGAGGCCGGAACATTGGAGCCGTCATAAATATGAGTCAGTTGCCAAGCCTCTGAATTTTGATCCTGTCACCACCGAGATACTGTAATGGTCCTCAGTGTGAAAAACAGCAACAGAATTTAGATGTATATACCGCTTCACAGTCCTCTCTAAGATGACCCTTTAGCGATAAAGTGAAAGAAAATTATACATTGAAGCTTGCAAGATTGATGCTAGATGAGATAGCTAAGCTAACTCTATTTTACTGTAAATCTATATTAACAGAATCTTGCAAGTTTGAAAACATAATAGCAATAGCACTTAGACTTATATACTGCTTCACAGTGCTTTACAGCCCTCTCTAAGTGGTTTACAGAGTCGGCCTCTTGGCTCCTCATTTTACCCACCTCGGAAGGCTGAGTCAACCTTGAGCCTGTCAGGATCGAACTCCTGGCTGTGGGCAGTCCGTCTGCAATACTGCATTCTAACCACTGTGCACCGTGGATGGATGGATGGATGGAAAGACGGAACAGCAACAGCACTTAAGACTTACATACCGCTTTCCAGTGCTTTACAAGCCCCCTCTAAGGGGTTTACAGAATCAGCCTCTTGCCCCCAACAATCTGGGCTCCTCATTTTAACGACCTCGGAAGAACGAAAGACTGAGTCAACCTTGAGCCTGGTGAGATTCGAACTGTTAAACTGCTGGCAGCCGGAAGTCAGCAGAAGTGACTTAAGTTTTTTCAGTGCTGTTGTAACTTCAAACAACCACTAAATGAACTGCTGTAAGTCGAGGACTCCCTATACTTGGAGGATGGGCTAGCTGTTTTGAAATGCCTACCGCTAAACCTTCCAAGACCTGTGAATGTTTCATCCAGAGAAGCCCACCACGAATCAAGCAGTTGAACTGAACTGCTGTTTTTTCAGTCCGCTGTGAAATACAATCGTTAATGGACAAATTCTAGAACGAAATGATGCAAGGCAAGTATTGCAAGCGTTCTTCCTGATACTTGCGACAGATAAATGATGAAAGCCAAAATGGGGGCGGAGCGGGGGGGACGACAACACACACGACACCTCTGCAATGTGAATTCTAAGTAGAGAAGAAAGATCACACAAAGCTACTGGTAGTTCAGGAACTGTTTTAATATGCTAAGTCAGTTCCTCATTATATCCCATGGCCAGATCAATAGAAATCAAAGATCGGTTCTGTGCAACGCTTAATCATCCCATTTCCCAAGAGCTTCTGTTTTTCCTGGTGGACTTCTCTGGACTAATCTTGAAATGCCTTTTACTTCAGCTCTAGCTGCCAAACTCACGCGAGAAAAAATATATATGGAAGGACACGATCAGGATGTATTCTTCGCTCTCCTTGCAAGTAAATCTCCTGAACATGCGTGAAAAAAATAACAAAGCTTTTAAGATTTTTTTTTTAAGCTTCCCTTCAAGAAAAACGAGGTTTTGTTTTCATTCTTAAGAATTGGGAAAATGATTGGATTTCTACTGTTTTTGCACAAGGATGATGTAACAGGCAGGGCAAGAGATGGAAAACTAAGCTTTGTCTGCCTTTCAAAAAAGAATGGCATCAAGACGTGGTGAACCTATGGCACCAGTGCCAGAGGTGGCACACAGAGCCCCTCTCTGTGCGCATATGTGCCGTCGCCAGCTGCCCTTCTTGTTTCCAGCAGACATGCTGGTCTTTGCAGAAGCCAGAGCACTGGAAAACGGCCCAAAAAACAGCCAAAGAACAGGCTGTTTTTCAAGCCAAAAATGGGCATGCGCGGACCACCTAGCTGGTCTTCAGATTTCCGGTGCTCCGATGCGCACATGCACGCATGTTCTGTTTTGGGCACTCGATGCCAAAAAGGTTTGCCATCACTGACGTAGATTGTTCCCAGCTCATACTTCTGAAACAAACTTTGGGATTGTCTTTAGGATGATAGCAATTTCACACTCCAGAGAGCAGTCTTCAAGAGGACAAATAGATGGCACAGTGGAGCACCTGTTTACAACGGGAACTACAATGCGTGAACTGTAGGAGTTCCCAGGTTTTGGGGAAAAAAAGAGCCTCAGCATCAGGCTCCAATTTTGTGGTCTGGTGGCAGTTTTATAGCTTGTTAAGATCAGGTCAGAAGAAAATTGAACATTTCACTTCCGGGTTACTTGTTCAAAGTCCATTATCCGTGATTACAAACGCTGCAAAGCAGAGTTTCTCAATCTTGGTAAAGTTCTACGGAGGAATTGTTGAGTCTGTCATCTGCACCTCCGTAACTGTCTGGTTTGGTTCTGCAACCCAACAAGACAGACACAGACTTCAGAGGATAATCAGAACTGCAGAAAAAACCTGCCTTCCATTGAGGACCTGGACACTGCACGAGTCAAAAAGAGGGCTGTGAAAATATCTACAGACCCTTCGCATCCTGGACATAAATTGTTTCAACTCCTACCCTCAAAACGAGGCTATAGGGCACTGCACACCAGAACAACTAGACACAAGGTTTTCCCCCAAACGCCATCACTCTGCTAAACAACTAATCCCCACAACACTGTCAAACTATTCACTAAGGCTGCATTAACTATAACTATTAATCTTCTCATTATTCCTATCACTCATCTCCTCCCACTTATGACTGCAGGACTGTAACTTTGTTGCTTGTATCCTTACGATTTATATTGATTGTTTCCTAGTATGATTTGATTGCTGATTTGTACCCTATGACTATCATTAAGTGTTGTACCTTATGATTCGTGAGGAATGTATCTTTTCTTTTATGCACCAAAGACAAATTCCTTATGTGTCCAATCACACTTGGCCAATAAAGAATTCTATTCTATTCTATTAAGATGGGTGGACTTCAATTTCCAGAATTCTGGGAGTTGACGTCCATCCATTTTAAGACTGCCAAGGTTGAGAAACCATGCTGTAAAGGCGTAACTGTAAATATTATGATTTATTAAATCTGTTTGTTACCCCTCTCACCCACAGGCTATCATAATAATTTAACAAACACCCCAAACCAGGCTTTTAAATTTCCCATAGTAATTAACAACCTGGCCTTAGAAATTCCAATGCAGTGCATAAAAAAAAAATCTTTCTTCTCAATTACGAGCACGAAGAGGCGTTAGTGTCACCAAATCTAGAGGCAAAATGCATCCAATGTGATTGAAGCTACTGGCAGATATTCTATGCTAGTGAAATGAGCTGCACCAAGAAAATCTTCTGCCTTAAAAAAACCCCAAAAAGTATTAAGTCAGAAAAAACGTGATCGCGCTCCTCTTGATTTCTTTTTGCCACTAAGAGTAACAAATGGACAAGTATGAAAAGTCACGCCGTCTCTGCATTTTCATTTTTTCAAGAGGGTTTTTTTTTATTTTTCGTAGAGAATCTAAAATTCCATGGAAATTCTGACTGCCTGAGGCTCAGCCAAATCTAACTGCCTATCTGCAGCATGCTAACCAAATATACATATATACATATATACATATATACATACATACATACATACATACATACATACATACATACATACATATATATATATATATATATATATATATATATATATATATATAAATATGCACTAAAACACTTTTGCATCCAAAAGTTATTTAAGCGTTCCTTCATCCCAACATGACTCATAGTACGGAATGCAAATGGTTAGAGCACAGAGTCCAAACTGATCTCAAGAACGAGGCGTTTTTGCTGCCTAGCTGGGAGTAAAAAAAAGAAAAGAAAACGTTTGGGTATGCTAAGTAAAGAATAGGAGAATTAGCTCTTGATGCAAGTAGTCCTCAACTTACAACCATCATGGAACCCAAAATTTAAGTGAGACGTTTGTTAAGTGAATTTTGCCCCATGTCATGACCTTTCTCGCCACAGTTATTAAGTTAGCAATGTGGCGGTTGAGTGAATCTGACTCTGCGTGTCAGAAGGTCGCAAAGTTAACTGCATGATTTCAAGACATTGCAACCGTCATAAATACGAGTCGGTTGCCAAGCATCTGAATTTTGGCCACATGGGGAAGCCGCAAGGGTCGTAAGTGTGAAAAATGATCCCAAATCCCTTTTTTTAATGCCTTCACAAAAGCTAGCTGCCAAGCATCTGAATTTCGATCATGCGACCATGCGGGGATGCTGCAATGGTGGCTAATTTTACCCAGTGCCGTCGTAACTTTGAACGGTTGCTAAATGAACCGTTGTAAGTCGAGGACTACCTGTACTTCGATGGTCATAAACAAACAGTTCTTTTTTTCTCTCGTATTCTCTCGAGACTCTCTAACTTTGGCGGACAGCAGAATGTTAGGTGCCAAGCACTCAATCCAAAGCCGGGATAAGAACTGGCGTTTTCCTCTCAAGGTTTCCTTGCACGGGTTGCACAGAATTTTAAACAGCCAGCAGTACCACAGCTTGCAAAAGACACAACCCGACACAACCCGGCTAGACACCATTACGTTTTTAACTACCGTGAAAAGGACACAAGTGATGCCGAGCCTTGGCTCTTAATCAGTCTTCTGGCACAACGGTTAATGATCTCTCCGGATAATAATAATTAAAAAAAAAAGGTTTAGTGGTGCAGAAGGAAGCTGGCTTTAGCTCGGCGCTCTTTGTAACCAGGCTCCAAAACGCGATACAATCGAGCTAATCCTGCCGCCGCGGGCTTGTGCACTTCGGAACCGTACAATACACGCGATGCGCTTACCGTTGCTGTAGGCGTAGGGCGATTCCGATGCCCCGTCTTGGAGACTCTCGAGGATTTCTCCTTTGCCCACGTCGCTGTCCCCGACCAACAGGAACTTCAGTAGGTAATCGTAGCTTTTGACGGGGCTGCCCTGAGTTCCCATTCTGTCTCTCATTAGTGAAGGCCCACGATTCGCAGGCTAAGCACCCAGCCAGACTGAAAGAGGCCGGAAAGGCCGAGCTCCCAGGGGAAAATCTGGAGAGAATCCGTGCGATTCCGCTTTCCCTCAAAGCGGACCCGACTCGAAAAGGATTGCTCTTCTCACGTGAATCTCGTCATTCCTTTGTGAATGAAGGGCTGCTGTCAAGACGTCAGGATTCTGGAGGGGGGGGGAAGAGAGAGAAGGGAAAGAAGATGACCTACTTACTTTGTTCAAGAGTTGCAAAATACAAGCTGGCTTTAAAAAAAAAAAGTCTCTAAGCTACCAAGAAGGATACGAACAATAGCAGGATCGGTGACTCTTCCAGATCTACATATCAAATAAGGGAGGAGATCCATTCATTGCCACTTCAGTGACAAGCTAATCTAGCAAGGAAAAAGGCTCTTCTGATTAAAAAAAAACCTATGTCATATACATTAAGGTAAAGGTTCTCCTCGCACATATGTGCTAGTCGTTCCCGACTCTAGGGGGCGGTGCTCATCTCCGTTTCAAAGTCAAGGTCCAAAGACGTCTCCATGGTCATGTGGCCGGCATGACTAAATTCCGAAGGCGCACGGAATGCTGTTACTTTCCCATTTTCTACTATTTTTCTACTTGCATTTCTTACGTGCTAGGTTGGCAGAAGCTGGGACAAGTAATGGGAGCTCACTCCATTACACGGTGCTAGGGATTCGAACCACCGAACTGCCATATACATGCAGCTACCCTATTGTGAAGAGACTGTTCATAGATCAGTACATCAATCAGTACATCAATCTAGGGGACCAGTGTCCTAGATTGGATACTGTAAGAGAAGGGTAACCACAATTTATGTACACAAAAAACACAAAAAAGGTTTTAAACTTCTTGTCCCTGCCCTTCCTTTCTCCTATCCACACATACACACACATCCCCGACATCTTTTGACAGCCCTGTAAGAGAAATCTGTGTGTGTTTTTGTGTTTCATTTGACTTTCCAGATCAATAAAGTATAATTACAATTAATACGGTGTCCTGCAATATTGATATTTTTAGAGTGCCGGCCATTCGCCTTACTCTACCCACTTTTTTCTGTAAGAGATAATTATTATTTTCTGCCCTTCCTAATCTTTTCCAAGGCTAACTGCAGTTGGATCAGGATTTTCCAAAACAAATGGATAATCAAGAAGGAACCATATAATAAACCATTCTCTCTCTCTCTCTCTCTCTCTCTCTCTCTCTCTCTCTCTCTCTCTCTCTCTCTCTCTTTTGTATTTGGAAATGAGAGCGAAATTATAATAAAAAAAGGAGCAAATTGTTTTTCGTTCAGGGTTTGCTTCCCCCAGAATTGTGAGCTAATAAATCATGTCAACCGTTGCAATTACAGAAAGAGGGGGTGGCTGAAGATTAATTAACAAGGAACAGAAGGTTGTGAAACCCCGTGTGGGAGAAGTCCAGAAAAGGACAAGAATAAAGATGAGGTATGAACACAAAGGTGTAAAACCATAGTGACTGAAAAGAGTATAAGGAGAAGAGCGTGACAGCGAAGGGAAGTCAGGATATTAGACACTAGACAAGAATGGATAAATGTAGCAGTGAAGAAAGAGAGCCTAAGGGAGTCATACAAGAGATAGTATCTTCAAGTTAAGTTAACTATTTATTCATGTTGTCCACCTACGGAGAAGAAATGTGTGGCTTCTTCCTCCAATTCCATTTTTTTTTTCACAAGAAAGGTCAAGATTAAAGAACAGAAATTAAACCTCGTGTTAACAGTGACAGCTGACAAAAGAGCCAGTTGTGTACAGTACAAGCAGCTCTTAAGAAAGACAACGCAAGATAATTTAGGATCTGCAGAAAGGAAATTCTTCCAGGGGAAAAAAAATAAATCACATTCCTTTGCATTTAAAGAAGTCTCGATGCAAACAAACGTACCGGAAAAGGAAAGAAAAATCAAAACTAGAAGATAGGTTAGCTACAGCCCTTTTGTGACTTGACATTCTCTGATCATCTGGTGGCATCATTTTCCCAAGACAAGCCTGAAGTCTTAAGATGCCCCGTTGGACTTACGGGCTGGAGGTCAACAAAAGCATTGTATTGACAAATACACAGATTGCAGGTATCACAGATTGTTCGATTTTATTTCTATCGAGGGGGCAAATGCTGAACAAAGCTGCAGGAGGCCGTTTCCTAGCCAGACCAGCTCTGATTCAGATATGAGAACAATGCTAGATCAAAGCCTCCCCCAAATACCCAGGTTGGTTTGGGACTGTTCGAATGGACTCTGTTAAGATATTCAGAGATTCTCAATCATCCAGGCCACGGTTGTCCCAAAAGGTGCTTTTCCCCAAAAGGCAACTGGACTTTCTTTATTTTTTCCTTGAACTGAAGAAGCTTCTTGGACGAGAAGCGAAAGGTTTTTCGAGGGGAAAAAAAAAACCTCAAGAAAGTCCAGTTGCCTTTAGGATTCTGTTGAGATGCACCCAAACATCAGGTTGGGATGTGCACCTTCAAACAATGCACACCGACACCCACACCAGCTCCCCATCCCATAGTCAATTCTTTCTTCTTTCAGACTCCCCTAAACGCTTGGTCCCTGTCATCTGCCTATCAATCCAGCCCCCCCCCTGCAATTCTTTCTTTAGACAACTGTTAATTGAACCATAAAAGCAGCTAATCTAATGGGTGGCTTGGATCTGGGTGGATAGAGGGAACCAGGAAGAGGGCAGTAGGGTGGGTAAGGCATGAGAGACCCAGACTGAGGTCCCTTTCAGACATGGACCCTGGAATGGGTGAATGTTGGCCGTCTCTCCTTCAGTTGAGCCTACCTTACAGGGATGTTGCAGTGGGATAATATGGGGAGACCGCCCCTCCCCAGACACTGTCCTCAGTTTCCAGAGAAAGGGTGGGATAGAAATGATGATGATAATAATAATAATTTAAAAAAAAAACAGTGATACTCATTGTCATCGGGGCACTTGGTACCATGTTGAAGAATTTTATAAGACACATCGAAAAATTGCAGCTTCCTGCAATAACACCAACAGAACTGCAAAAAACTGCGCTACTCGGAACATCGTATATTTTAAGAAGGTACTTGGTTGATACCTAGGATGCTGGCAGCAACCAGTATCAACCATTAGCACCAGTCAAAGGTATATATGATGCATTTTTGAATGTTCAGTTGATGAATAAAGCATATAACAACAACAGCTCCTCCTATCAACCATCAGAGCCAGTCAATGATATTTGCGACACATTTTTAAATGTTCACTTGACTGAGCTTCATGTTTAATGAATAAAAGAGATTAATATATAAGGAGGAGGAGACTTGGGGAGGCAGGGCGAGCCTAAACAAGGGTACGAGACAGTTCTCACTAATAATTACTAATAACAATAATACAAATAATAAAATGATACTATTATTAAGGAGGAGGAGTTGGGGAGGCAGGACAAGCCTAAATATGGGTATGAGACACAATATAATAACAATAACAATAATAACAATAATCATATAATGATGATGATGATGGCAGCAACCCGTATCAACCATCAGTACCAGTCAATGGCATTTTTGAATATTCAGTTGGCTGAGTTTCATGTTTAATAAATAAAGATAATAATAATAATAATAATAATAATAATAATAATAATAATAATAATAATAATAATAATAATAATAATAATAATAATGTAATATATAAGGAGGGGGAGGAGAGGGGGAGGGCAGAACCAGCCTAACCACGGCTTTGAGACGGGTCCCACTTTCCAGCCCCTTCCAGGGAGGCAAGAGAGGCTAAATCACGCCCTGCGTAAAGCTCCGCACGTGTGAATTCGCCCCGACACGTGTCAAGGGGGACAGGCGGGTTTAAAAGGAGGGCGGGGGGCGTAGGGGACCCCCCCCCAAAGAACTGACTTCGGGGCGAGCCGCCACGGCCACCCACTTCTGCTCTCGGCCAGCCCACACTCACCTCTCTCTCTCTCAGGCCGCTGAGGCCGCCCGTTCCGGGCTCGGCCGCCCCATCAGCGCCGCGGATCCTCGGGAAACTGCGCTGGGCTGCCAACCACCCAGGCCTCCCGCTCGCCCAACGATAGCGCCGCCGCCCCGCCACTGGCTCCCGGCCGCGTCAATCCCCCTTGCCGCCTCACCTATTGGCCGCCGTCCTCCCGTTCCGCCCGCCTTGTCCAGGAGACGCCGCCTATCAGGAGGGAGGGGCGGAGAAAAAGCTCTCGGGACGTTTCCTTCTCTTCTTTTCCAGACCTTGACATAAAGAAAGGGAGGGACCACAGGTCCCGGCATGCCTCGCGCCGGCTGCCTTCGTCCGCGGCCACGGTCGAGTGACCGCCGGGGAGGCTGGGAGTGGTAGTAAAGGCGCGTGGGCGTGGCACGGGAAGAGATGCTGCTGGTTTGTTTGGCATTTAAAGCTAGGTTAATTGGAGAGAAAAAGGGTTTTAGGATGCGTTATAGTGAGAGATCTGTAAGAGGCGGGAAGAGGCTTGGGACACTATAGAATTTAACCTCTTTAAGGGAAAATTATACTCTAGGATAAATTATAAACAAGAATGAGGATTAGATGAAAATACCAATTTCTCCCCCATGAATCTTTCAAGAAGAGCAACAATAAAGTATATTTAAAAAGGCACGGCATGAAAACCTTAAAGAGAAGTACATAAATTCTGCTTGGAATTACAAGTCTTGACTGATCCTTTAGGCATTCGGGGATCACTTTCCCGCATAAATTATTATCTTTGTAAATTTAGTTGTTTATATTATTTAATTACATTTGCACATTCAGTTGAAGGAATGTGGTGGCTCAGTGGCTAAGGCACTGAGCTTGTCGATCAGAAAGGTCGGCAGTTCGAATCCCTAGTGCCGCGTAATGGAGTGAGCTCCCGTTACTTGTCCCAGCTTTTCCAAACCTAGCAGTTCGAAAGCACGTAAAAATGCAAGTAGAAAAATAGGAACCACCTTTGGTGGGAAGGGAACAGTGTTCTATGCGCCTTCGGTGGTGGGTTCTAACTTCTGCGCATGTGTAGAACAAGTTTTATTTTATTTATGGTCAATTGCGCATGCACCGAACTGGCAGTAATTCCGGCAGCAACCCACCTCTGCCATACATAGATAGGATTGTATACTATAGTTTAAAATTATATTAAGAGAATTAAGGGAATCAGGGAGATAATTCTCTTCTATTTGTGCCAGCCTAGATAATTCATTTATGTGAGCCTATCCTGCCACCCACTCACTCACAGAGTACATGATGTTACAATGAGGCTTGACTCTGCATCGTTTGTGACTAGATAAATACAGCTTTTTGAAAAGAGAAAAAAAAGGAAAACTTCTATTAACATCGCCATCTGTGACCTGCTGTGTTACCAAAAAACCCTTTGGAAAATATATTCGATATAATGCACATATTAGATATTATACTCCCAATCAGATTTTTTAAAAAAATAAGTTCAGAATCAAATGTCTATGGAGATTCTCAATCATCCAGGTCAGGGTTGTCCCAAAAGGAAAATTGAACTTTTTTTGGGGGGGGGGGTGTTTGTCTCCTTGAAAACATTTCGCTTCTCACTCAATCTGCTTCTTCAGTTCTGTTCAGTTCACTTCAGAGCTGAAGAAGCTTCTTGGTTGAGGAGCAAAACGTTTCCAAGGAGAGAAAAAAAAACCAAGAAAGTCCAGTTGACTTTTTAAAATTTATTATTAGTTTGTCAAGCATGGGCAGGATAGCAGGTATAAGTATAAACAGGGACATGAATGAAAGAAATGAATACAAATAAATGGGGACAGTAGGACGGGGACAGAAGGTACGCTGGTGCGCTTATGCACGCCCCCTTTACGGACCTCTTAGGAATGGGGTGAGGTCCACGGTAGTTTGAGGTTGAAGCTGTGGGGGGTTTGAGGTTGTAACAACGGAGTCGGGTAGAGCATTCCAGGCGTTGACCGCTCTGTTGCTGAAGTTGTGTTTTCTGCAATCGAGTTTGGAGCGGTTCACCTTGAGTTTGTATCGATGGTTTGCCTGTGTATTATTGTGGTTGAAGTAGTCATTGACAGGTAGGATGTTGTAGCAGACAATATTGTGTACTAACAGCACCGCTGGGTGCCTGCAAGCAGAACAGTGACCCAAATCATCTAGGAGACCCCCCCAAAGTTTTACACCAGAAGAAACCAAACGGAATTCAACAGCCGAGCTCGTCTCTGGGATGAGCTTTGGCTTTTGCCTGATGGGACTGCGACGAATGGTTTAACTAAACCTCCATCCTGGAGAAACGCCACCGGAGCAGACAAAACTTCCTGTTCCCAGACGTTGAAACAGCTCAGTCGCTTCTGGGTCTTGGCCTTCATTTCCATCTCAATATTCAGGCCATCCAAGAATTGCACAGGAAGGCTGTTGTTTCCCTGGCGGTGGGAAGGTCTCTCCATCTGTTGAATGCTGAGAAGGCCTGCATTGTCTCGGCTTGGCAAGACCCAAGCTAAAATTCAAGGTCGTGATCAGCTGTAACCTGAAGCTGCCCAGAAAGCCATGGAGTGTTGTCCGGATGTTTGGAGACGGGGACCACACAGCATCCTACAGAGACTGTATCCCTCTGGATATAATGGAATGGGATGGGATGGAATAGAATATTGGAATGAGAATAGAATAGGATAGGGTAGGATAGAATAGAATATTGGAATGAGGAATAGAATAGAATAGGAATATTGGAATGAAGAGTAGAATAGAATAGGAATAGAATAGAATAGAATATTGGAATGAAGAATAGAATGGAATAGAATAGAATAAAATAGGAATAGAATAGAATATTGGAATGAGGAATAGAATAAAATACGAATAGAATAGAATATTGGAATGAGGAATAGAATAGAATAGAATATTGGAATGAAGAATAGAATGGAATAGGAATAGAATAAAATAGAATAGGAATAGAATATAATATTGGAATGAGGAATAGAATAGAATAGAATATTGGAATGAAGAATAGAATAGAATAGGGATAGAATAGAATATTGGAATGAAGAATAGAATTGAATATGAATAGAATAGAATAGAATAGAATATTGGAATGAAGAATAGAATAGAATTCAATTCGTTATTGGCCAAGGACACACAAGGAATTTGTCTTAGTGCATATGCTCTCAGTGTACAAAAAAGATGCATTCATCACGAATCATAAAGTACAACATTTAATGATAGTCATGGGGTACAAATAAGCAATCAAATCATACTAGGAAACAATCAATATAAATCATAAGGATACAAACAACAAAGTTACAGTCATACAGTCATAAGTGGAAGGAGATGGGTGATAGGAACAATGAGAAGATTAATAGTTAATGCAGCCTTAGTGAATAGTTTGACAGTGTTGAGGGAATTATTTGTTTAGCAGAGTGATGGCGTTGGGGGAAAAACCTGTCCTTGTGTCTAGTTGTTCTGGTGTGCAGTGCCCTATAGAGTCGTTTTGAGGGCAGAGGTTGAAAAAATTTATGTCCAGGATGTGAAGTGTCTGTAGATATTTTCACAGCCCTCCTTTGGACTCGTGCAGTATGCAGGTCCTCAATGGAAGGCAGGTTGGTAGCCCTTGTTTTATCTGCAGTTCTAATTATCCTCTGAATTGAAGTGATGAAACACCAAGATGAGCTCCCTGTTTTGGTTGTTGTTCAAAGGGAGGAGCTTCCTCCATGTCTGTTAAGGCCTACTGCAGCTTCCCCCCCCCCCCCTTCAGCCTGACGATCTTCAGACGGGCAAGATGACAAGCCCCATGACTCCCAGCCTGCCTTGGTTATTGTCTGGCCCAATAGGAAGAGTGGTAGACCGGATTGAATAGAGGTTGCCTTTGTTGTTTCGTTTTGAAAGCCAAACGCCAGTGACTTGGCATGGGAAGTTTCCCAAAAAGAGCTGAAGATGTGCCAGGCGGAAATTTGGGACAACAGCTGTAAGTCAACGTTGACAATACGGAGTTGGCTGGTGTGAGCAGCCAGTTGGGTGGCACTGTTTCAGACTGACACATTTTATTAAAGGCACAAGGTTTTGTGAGTTAGTTTTGATTGGGGCTGCCGTAATTGAACCCTCTTCTCCTTCTATGTATCTACTATTTCTCCCGCTCTCCCTCCCTCCCTCTCATTCATCCATCCATCCCTATCTCTTTCCCTTATCTATCTATCTATCTATCTATCTATCTATCTATCTATCTATCTATCTATCATCTATCTATCTATCTATCATCTCATGTATGTATAATTCAAAGATGTCCTAGACATTGGTATTTGAACATAGATCTTTTTAACATTTATATTTTATTATGTTCTACTAATCTAGATGAAATGTTAGCACATATTCCTAGTCCATGTATGATATTCCATATGCTAAATAGATTTATCTACCCACCTATCTACCTATCTACCTACCTGTCTAGTAAATCTATCTATCATCTATCTATCTATCATCTATCTATCTATCTATCTATCTATCTATCATCTATCTATCTATCATCTATCTACCTACCTACCTACCTACCTATCTATCAATCAATCTATCTATCATCTATCAATCAAATCTATCATCTATCTATCTATCTATCTATCTATCTATCTATCATCCATCCATCCATCCATCCATCCATCCATCCATCCATCCACCCACCCACCCACCTACCATCTATCCACCCCACCCACCCACCCACCCATCCTGTCTGCTGCTTCTCCCTAGGAGAACTCACAAGATAAAGCAATAAATTGAAACAGTTGTAAAAAGACATGACTTGCAACTTTACACAATCCAATCATATTGTGGTTATTCGACAACCACCCTACTTAAAAAAAAAAACAACCCATGGTTTTGTGTTGGACAAAGCTGCCTGTTGATACCCTTCCCTCCTTACTGGAAATGAATTCAGCAGGAGCCCTTCTTACAAAGTGTCCCAGAACAGATGCAGAGGGAGTAACGAAGGAGTAACATGTATTTATATTTACTTGTATCCCGCCGTTATTTTATTTTTTTTACAAATAACTCAAGGTGGCAATTGTATCTAGCGCATCTTCCTTCTCCTATTTTCCCCACAACGATAACCCTGTGAGGTGGGTTGAGCTGAGGGAGAGAGAGAGAGAGAGACTGGCCCAAAGTCGCCCAGCTGGCTTTCCTGGCTAAGACAGGACCTGAACTCACAGCCTCCCGCCTTAACTGGTGCCTTAACCATTAGGCCAGACTGGATCGCAACGATGCGAGTCAATATTTTTAGGTAATCAAGGAACTGTTAGCTATCAAGGAAAGCTCACAAGCAAGGGTGTGTTTCTGCTGGTATTACTACCGGTTGGGTCCGCAAAAAATTTGCACCTAAAAAAAGGTCTGTGCATGCACAAACATTAAAATTACATTTTTCCAATGAAGATTGTTCTGCACTTGTGCAGAACAAAAAAAATCAAGATGGCGCCACCAAGCATAGAACCGATTCGGCCATGTGTTCGGCTGAATTACTACGTACTCGTCCGAACCGGTAGGAACTGGTAGGAACCCACCTCTGCTAACAAGCATTCTCAAATTTGATGCAGATGATTAGTTCAGAAATGCAAAGTGTTTGCATCTAAAGCCAATCTCCGAAATTGCTCTGGTAGGAAGCAAGTGTCAGATTTTTGCATAACCTGCGTAGGCAATTTTATACAATGCAATACAATAGTAGAGTTGGAAGGGACCTTGGAGGTCTTCTAGTCCAACCCCCTGCCTAGGCAGGAAACCATATACTGTTCCAGACAAATGGCTATCCAACATCTTCTTAAAGACTTCCAGTGTTGGGGCATTCACAACTTCTGGAGGCAAGCTGTTCCACTCCAGACAAATGCTTGTCCAATCTCTTCTTAAAAACTTCCAGTGTTAGAGGATTCACCACTGGAGGCAAATTGTTCCACTGATTAATTGTTCTCACTGTCAGGACATTTCTCCTCAGTTCTAAGTTGCTTCTCTCCTTGATTAGTTTCCACCCATTGCTTCTTGTCCTGCCTTCAGGTGCTTTGGAGAATAGTTTGACTCCCTCTTCTTTGGGGCAACCCTGAGATATTGGAGGACTGCTATCATGTCTCCCCTAGTCCTTCTTTCTATTAAACTAGACATGCCCAGTTCCTGCAACCGTTCTTCATATGTTTTAGCCTCCAGTCCCCTAATCCTCTTTGTTGCTCTTCTCTGCACTCTTTCTAGAGTCTCCACATCTTTTCTACATCGTGGCGACCAAAACTGGATGCAGGATTCCAAGTGTGGCCTTACCAAGGCATGATAAAGTGGTATTATAAAGTATTATTATAAAGTATTTTTAAATACTTTCAATACTAAAGTATTTTAAAATATATTCTTCCGGTGGGGGACGCACGCAGAGAGGGTTGGGGGAAAAAGCCAAGTTCCATCCACCCCTGTTCCTCCGATGGTCCCAGAAGAATGGCTGGGCTGGGATAGTCGATTTAAAAATGGGTCAAAACCCAGCTGGGCTGTCCGTCCCTCCCCCCAACACTGCAGCACTCTGTAATATGAAAAAACAAAAATCTGCAGTCTGGTATCTGGAGCCAAAATGCAAGGACACTGTCAGTGAAAGACATCTGCATGGCACAATTTATTTTCACTGCAGCAGGACACAAACTGGGCCCACCCTTCACACCGGTGTCCCTAACGTCACAGCTTACTGAAGGAGGAGACATTCTTATGGCAATGCTCCATCCTACAGCCGGGGATCGGGGACAACAAGGAAAAGCACTGAATCCCCACCCTGATAAAACTGAATGGAATACTTTCTTTGGCCAAGAGGCGATTAGACGCGCAAGGAATTCGTCTTGGGTGCGGAAGCGTTCAGTGTACATGCAAAACCACCAAATAATCGTAACGACCAGAAATGAGCCCAAAATTTCCTTTGCCATTGAGTGAATGTGGCCGGTTGCCCCATTTTACAATCTTTCTCGCTGCAGTTGTTAAAGCGGATCGCATAAGTGAGTAACACGGTTGTTAAGCGAAACTGGTTACGCCGTTGATTTTGCTTGTCAGAAGGTCGGAAAAAGGGATGATGTGAGCGTGTCACTCGCTGTCGGAAAAATTCTCTTTACTTCTAGGTGGGATCTCTCTTTAACCAGCTTCCACCCATTACTTCTCGTCCTGATCTCAGATGCTTTGGAAAACAACTCAATCCCCTCTTCGCTGTCATAGCCCTTCAAGAACGGTTGCGGGAACTGGGTATGTCTAGTTTAATGAAAAGAAGGACTAGGGCAGACATGATAGCACTCTTCCAATATCTCAGGGGTTGCCACAAAGAAGAGGGAGTCAAGCTATTCTCCAAGGCACCTGAAGGTAGAAGAAGCAATGGGTGGAAACTAATCAAGGAGAGAAGCAACTTATAACTAAGGAAGAATTTCCTGACAATTAAAACAATTAATCAGTGGAACAGAAGTTGCCTCCAGAAGTTGTGAATGCCCCAACACTGAAAGTCTTTAAGAAGATGTTGGATAGCCATTTGTCTGAAGTGGTGTAGGGTTTCCTGCCTAGACAGGGGGTTGGACTAGAAGACCTCCAAGGTCCCTTCCAACTCTGCTATTGTATTATTGTATAAGTACTGGAAGACAGCATGTCCCCTCTAAACCTTCTCATTTCTTAGGCTAGACCTACCCACAACCTCTCATCATATGGTTTAGCCCCCAGACCTCTCATCATCTCCGTTGCTCTTCTCTGCATTCTTTCTAGGGTCTCCATATCTTTTTTTGTACAGTGGGGACGAGAACTGGAGGCTGTATTCCAAGTGTGGCCTCAATAGTGAGGTATAAAAGCAGCATTATCACTTTTTTTGGTGGTCTGGATGCTGTCCTTCTGTTGATGCAGAGGGACTAAAAAAAAAAAAACAGATTAAACCACCATTTCCAGTTAAACCATTTCTCCTGCAGAAATTCTTAATTTAACACAGACACACATATTCAAAGGATACCTTCTTCTTCTTCTCATAGTCCTCCCAGTGACCTCAAATTCTGCAAGGCAAGGAATTGCTTAGGCAGCGTCCCCACAACACATACACAAACACACAAAGAGAGAGAGGGAGGGAGGGAGGGAGAGAGAGAGAGATACAAAGAGAGACAGACAGAAAATGAGAGAAAGAGAGAGACAAACAGACAGACAAAGAGAGACAGAGAGACAGAGAGAAACAGACAGACAAAGAGAGAGATATTCACTCATACAGAGAGACAGAGAGAGAGACAGAGAGAGAGAGAGAAACAGAGAAAGAGAGAGCGAGACAGAGACAGAAAGAGAGAGGGAGACACACACACACACAGAGAGAGAAACAAACATACAAAGACACACACACACACAGGGAGAGAGACAGAGATAGAAAAAGAAACACACACACACTCACTCAGAAAGAGACAGATAGACACACAGAGACAGATAGAAAAAGAGAGATACACACACTCAGAGAGAGAGAGAGAGAGAGAGGGAGAGGGAGAGACAGAGACAAAGAGAGACAAGAGAGAAAGAGAGAGAGAGAGAGACACTCACACAGAGAGACAGAGAGAGAGAGAGAGACTGAGAAAGAGAAAGAGA
>NC_138557.1:9162727-9252883 GCF_964273705.1 Natrix helvetica
AGAGATTCCACATGCTTTGAGTTTGGCCTCCTTGAATAATCCAACCCCCCTGAGCTTTTCAGCTCTAAGGCTTTCGCTGGAGCATGGCAGCCCCCGTTGGCGTTGAGAATGCGAAGGGAAATATGATCAAAGAGGCATTGGGGTTTCAGGGAAGAATTTCCCGTTGGAGGAGAAGGGAGAGAAGCTAAATTGATCTTCCTGGGTTAGCAATTCTTGCCTTGAGGTCTCAATCGAAGATGGAAAGGTAGAGATCAGGGAAATGAGCCAAAAAGATACCTTTCTCTTGGCAAGAGAAGGTGATGCTAACTTTAATCTCTGTGTTTTGGTCCCTCTTTTACATCTGCTGTCCTACTTTTGCCTTTCTCTGTCTCTCTCTGTCTCTCTCACTCCTATCTATCTATCTATCTATCTATCTATCATCTATCTATCTATCTATCTATCTATCTATCTATCTATCTATCTATCATCATCTATCTATCTATCATCTATCTGTCTCTCAAGGAAGGAGGGAGGGAAGGAAGGAAGGATACTCCTGATGTATGTAAAAAGAATAAAAGAGTAAATTAAAAATATTAAGTGAATAAACACGTTGTCTAAAGCTTCATGGTGTTTACAGTTTCTGAACGTGCCATTACAGTAGCTACTTGTGAGAGTATAGCAACTACAAATCACTACTGCCTTTTAAACGAAGCATGCTTAACGCAGTATAAATCACAAACTCAAACGTTCATCTCTTATGCCCTTAGTTAACACGGTAACACCCAGTCCTATTCTGTCTAGGCCTAGGGGCTTATTCATTGGGGGTGGGTGGGTTGTAAAATCCTACCTTGATGGCATCATGGCCCCAAAGGTTCTGTGGGAGCACCCTGTGTCTTGGTTACATTGTGCTGAAATGAATGTTCTTCTCCCCCAAGCTTCCTTTTATTTCTATTTTTCTTTTTTTAAAACAGCTGTGATAATTGTTTTAATTGCTGGTTGTATGTCACCCAGGTCATGTTTGGGGAGATAGGTGGTTATATTAATTAGAGAGAGGGAGATGATAGATGATAGATAGATAGATAGATAGATAGATAGATAGATAGATAGATAGATAGATAGATAGATTTGATAGGATAGAATAGATAGGATAAATAGATATAGACAGACAGTGGTAGATAGATAGATAGATAGATAGATAGATAGATAGATAGATAGATAGATAGATAGATAGATAGATAGATAGATAGATTGATTATATAAAGATAGACATAGAGTGTAGATAAGAGAGACAGAGATATATGATTGAGACAGAGATAATAAACACACAGATACAGAGAATAGACAGATGGTAAATAGATATACATAAATGACAGAGAGACAGACAGATAGTTATAGATGATAGATAGGCAGATAGGCAGACAGATAGATATCGGCAGATAGATAGATGATAGAAAGACAGACAGACAGACATAGAGTGTAGAAAGAGAGGATAGGTGATAGACAGAGATATAGACTATATACATGTGTGTGTATTTATATATACCGGTATGTGTGTGTGTTTGTGTGTGTGTGTATACTGTGTGCATACTGTGTATGTATGTATACTGTATATATGTGTGTGTGTATACACACACACACACATATACACAGTATATATACGTTTGTGTATGTATGTATGTGTGTGTAGATAGCTAGCTAGCTAGACAGACAGGGGGAGGGAGGGAGGAGGGAGGAGGGAGGGAGGGAGGGAGGGAGGGAGGGAGGGAGAGAGAGAGAGAGAGAGAGAGAGAGAGAGAGAGAGAGAGAGAGAGAGATGATTGATAGAGATACCAATTGAGAAATTGTTACAATAATTTGAATATATTTCAGCATGAAGGGAAGGCTGCTGACTCAAATCCCTTCTCCAGGCTGTCCAGACTCTTGATGGATGATTTCAAAGGGCTTCTTCTTAATTAAACAACAGCTGCCACCAGCCACATTAATCCACCTCTGACAGAACTGGTGGGAATTTAGATCTGCAAGGTTATTGTTTGTTGGCAGAGGAGGAAGAAATGCCCCAAATCTCTGGAAGGAAGCACATCATTTTACACCCCGGCAACGAGGATGTAAGTAAAACCTATAATGACATCCTTGCTTTGGCCAATTCCAGATTTCTAAAGCGAGACTTGTACTAAAGAATTCGGGATAAGCAAGTGGGAGGAATGTCTGTGGAGATTCTCCATCATGCAGGCCACGGTTGTCCCAAAGGGGCTTTTGGAAAAGGCCGCCGGACTTCGTTTTTCCTTGAAGGCATTTTGCTTCTCATCCATGAAGCTTCTTCAGTTCTCAAATGAGAAGGATGAGAAGAAAAACATCTTCAAGGAAAAACGAAGTCCAGCGGCCTTCCCAAAAAGCACCTTTGGGGCAAGCAGGAGGAATCCAAACATTTCTTGGGGTGGAGGAGTTGCTGAATGGAGAAACATCTTTGACCTTTTATCGGTTTTATTTTGATTTGTTTGCTTGTTTGTTTTATTTATTTATCGAATTTATATTGCCGCCTATTCGCCCATGGCGACATGAGGCAGCTTACGGAATATAAAACCACATTTACAACAATAAAAACCAACAAAAGGACTCAAAATAAATGAATATAGTACAATATAACAAAATCAACCCATCCCTTGCTCCGGTGACAGCAGATCACACAAGCCAGTTATGATAACCTGGCGTTGCCCAAGTATTTATTTATCCTAATCCTGGATTAGACAGGAAAAAGGAATGAATTATATCTGTAGCATCAAGTCAAAGTAATTCACTAAAGATATAATTGATTCCTTTTCATTTGAGCGGCCCAGGCGTTCCAGAGTTATGCTGGAACACCCACACACGCACACAAACGAACTTGAACCCAAAATGCACACTATCACTGTCAAAAGTACTGTGACTTGACACTATAGATATAATTCATTCCTTTTCGTTTTTGCGGCCCAGGCGTTCCAGAGTCATGCTGGAACACACACACAGACCGAGCGGTGTTAGGGATGTCTTACCCCCCAGAGTATTTGTTTCCAGAGAGTAAGTCATCTGTGTACCAAGTTATTTCAGTGACCCAGGCGTCCCAGAGTTATACTGGAACACACACACATAGACACACCCCGAGGGATGTTAGGGGGTGTCTTACCCACACAGTATTTGTTTCCAGAGAGTAAGTCATCTGTGTACCAAGTTTGGTTGAAATTGCTCGAGGCGTTCCAGAGTTATCCTGGTGTACACACACACACAAACACACACACACACACACACAGCCATTTTTATATATATAGAAGACGACGTAAGAGACTGACAATCACTTGAACCTCACCTCATTTTGGTAGCTTCATTTTTTTGGGGAAAAAAGCAAAAACAATCAAGGTTAGGTCGTCTTCTAGGTTTATTATGTACCAAAATCCTTCCTTTCTTCCCCCCTCTCCCCCCCCTGCAAGGTGCCACCCCGCCCCTATCAAAGCATTGCCAAAACGTATAGCTTGATCACTCAGGGCGAAGTCAACTTATCCAAAGCTTTGTGCTCCTCCGCAGATTCCGGAGATTAGGTTCTCTGAACGAGGAAAAACATCCATGTGGGGAAAAAAAAAGTATGATACACACTCGGAAACTGTTGTATTGGCATGTTTATGGAGAACAAGCATGATCCACAGTTCCGTTTTGGGCTCAGATATGATAACATGTGAGGAATGCTCTGTTTTGGGATGTTATACATTCATTGTTGGTGGAAAGAATGCCACAAAGACATGCTAAGAATGCTGGAAGACACGCCTGCCAAATTTATGCGGCTCCGCATAAGCCAGGGGCCCAAATTATCTAGCCCTTAAAACAACATCAGCTCGTGGTGGGTATTGACAAAAGAAAAAAAAATTAAAAGAGCAGCTGTCTAGCTGGGATCATCTCCTTTCACCGTTTCCCTCTGCCCAAGCCTTCTCCTTCTTGCCAAAAGCTTCTCTGAAGACAGCTATGGGATTGTAGAAGAAAAGGCCGCAACGGATAATGCTCTCAGTGATGTAAGGCAGAAGGGAGCAGGGGAGAGCAAGAAGCACAAAGAATGCAGAAGAGAGAGAGAGAGAGAAAGAGAGAGGGGGAGGGGGGAGGCAGAGAAGAGAGAGTGAAAGAAAGAAAAAGAGAAAGGAGAGAGAGAGAGAGAGAGACAGAGAAGAGGAAAAAAAGAGAGAAAGAAGAGAGAGAGAAAAAGAGAAAGACAGAGGCAGAAACACAGAGAGACAGAGACAAAGAAAAGAGAGAGACAGAAACAGAGAGGAGAGAGAGATAGAAAGGACAGAAAGAAAAGAGAAAGGGGAGAGAAAGAGAGAGAAAGAAAAGAGAGACAGAGGGAGGCAGGAGCTGAGAAAAGCAGTGGAAAAAGAAGGGGGTTAAAAGGAGAGGCTTTAATTCCTCCAGTTTAAAGCAGGCACCTTCCCATCTTCATGTTGGAGAGAGCTGACAGTAACAGGGGAATGGGAAGGCTTTGATCAGGCTTGCAAGATTTCTTCTCTCTTAAGGGATATTGAGAAATTCGGTGTGCAAATCCCCCCCCCATCCATCGACACAAGGAATGGGGGTTGAATTTTTACAAGGACAAAGGGAACGTCTCCGCTTTCTGGCGTGTTGAAGTTGCAAATTTAACGTGTGCTGAAACAAGGTGTGGCTGTGTTCCTATCACATATGGGTTTACCGTGGACTGAATAAGCCATGATCGATGGGGTTCACACCAGTAATGGTATTCGGTCCTTGATGACATCTGGGTGGAGGGGCGGAGCCTTGCACCGCCGCCACTACTGGTTCGCCCCAACTGGAAGCATACCACCTCTGGTTCACACCCCATGGGGTGTTGGCGAAAGAGGAGGAGGAGTGAAATTCCTGACAGTGACAACAATTAATCGGTGGAACGGCTTGCCTCCAGAAGTTGTGAATGCTCCAACACTGGATGTTTTTAAGAAGATGTTGGACAATCATTTGTCTGGAATTGTATAGGATCTTCTGCTTGAGCAGGGGGTTGGATTAGAAGACCTCCAAGGTCCCTTCCAGCTCTGTTACTCTGTATTATGATATCAAGAAGAGTCACATGTATTATGACTTCACAGGAACTATCATAGGAACTGGGCATGGCTAGTCTAGTGAAGAGAAGGACCAGGGGAAACAGGAGAGCAGCCTTCCAATATTTGAGGGGCTGCCACAGAGAGGAGGGGGATCAAGCTATTTTCCAAGGTACCTGAAGGCCAGAGAAGGAAGAATGGATGGAAACTGACCAAGGAGAGATTCAACCTGGAAATAAGGAGAAATTTCCTGAGAGTGAGAACAATGGAACAGAAGTTGCCTTCAGAAGTTGTGGGAGCTTCATCCCTGGAAGCTTTCAAGAAGAGACTGGACTGCCATCTGTCAGAAATGGTGTAGGGTCTCCTGTTTGGGCGGGTGGTTGGACTAGGTGACCTACAAGGTCCATTCCAACTCTGTTGAACTTCAGGAAAACGGCCCTTGGTATGTCCATTTACATAAAGTTGCATGGATGTTCTTCTAACACAGAGCTCTCCAAATTTGGCATCTTTTAAGACTTGTGGGTTTCAACTCCCAGCACAGCTGCCTGAGGAATTCTGGGAGTTGAAGTTCTCAAATCTTAAAAGCTGCCAAGTTTGGAGAGCCCCGTTGAAACACAGGATGTCACCATGGCTTCCACCACTCATCTCCTCCAGCATCTGTCTGCTTTGTTTCTCTTCGTGTCCTGACTAGCCTGGAGCCTTTGGGGAAGGGCATCTTTTCACACACACTGCCTAAGGGATCCTTTTCCCAGGAGAGGCCAAGGCTCGGTTGTGCCTTGCATGCAAAGCACCTTCCTTGCCTTTCTCTTATTAGAGAGACCATGGCTGAAGGGACAAACGGAAGGCCAGTGTCCTTTTCCCCAAACAGTATTCAAATGAGCTGAGGGATGGAGCAAACTCAACTGGATCCACATTTGATCCAAGCAAGGAATTCTTTGCCAGAAACGCTCTCGGTAGTCCGCAAGGTGTCACTAGGTTGGGGAAATGGGGAAAATGTTTAAAAATGCACCTAGAACCAGGAGGAGAGTGAAGGGAGAGGGAGGGAATGGTCAGGGAAGGGGGAAATGGAGAGGGGAGGGAGGTGAACGGATGGGGAAGAGGAGGGAAGGGGGAGGGAGAAGGTGAATAGAGGGAAGGGGAGGGAAGGGGAAGAAGGAGAGCGATGTGAACGGATGGGGAAGGATAGGGAGAAGGTGGTGAATAGAGGGAAGGGAAGAGGAGGAGGGAGAGGGACATGAATGGAAGGGGAGGGAAGGGAAGGTGGGTAAGGGAGAGGAGAGGTGGGGAGGGGAGGGACGTGAATGGATAGGGAGGAAAGAGGAGGGAGAGGAAGAAGGTGAATAGAGGGAAGGGGGAGCGGAGGGGAGGGAAGGAAAAGGAGAGGTGGGAAAGGAGAGGGAGGTGAATGGATTGGGAAGAGGAGGGGAGGGAAGAGGAGGGAGAGGGAGGTGAATGGGGATGGGGAAGGGGAGGAAAGAGGTAAGGTAGAGGAGATGTGGGGAGGGGGAGAGGTGACTGGATGGGGAGGGGAGGGAAGAGGAGGAGGAGGGAGAAGAAGGTGAAGGGGAGGAGGGAGAGGGACATGAATGGATGGGGAAGGGGAGGGGAGGGGAGGAAAGGAAAAGTGGGCAAGGAAGAGGAGAGGTGGGAAAGGAGAGGGAGGTGGATTGGGAAGAGGAGGGGAGGGAAGAGGAGGGAGAGGGAGGTGAATGGATGGGGAGGGGAGGGAAGAGGAGGGGAAGGGGAAGAAGGTGAATAGAGGGAAGGAAAGGGGAGGGGAGAGGAGGGAGGTGAATGGACGGGGAAGGAGAGGGAAGAGGAGGAGAAGGGAGAACAAGGTGAAGAGAGGGAAAGGAAGGGAAGGGGGAATCGTTTGTAAAAAAAAAGAAACGACCCCCACTTTACAAAAATAAAGACACTCATTGGGAAGATGTCGGGTAGAAGTTTTCCACGTCCAGCTGAGAAGTTCCAATCCCTCTTAACTCTGGACATTTGCAGTCGTTCCCCCCCCCACCCTCCCCTGAGCCCCCGTTGTTATCTTACGGGCAGCACTCATTTTCTCAGCCCTCTTCCTCTCTCTCTCCAGCAGTTGCTAGAAAAACATCGGGACAATGAACTCCGATCTGTCAGCCAAGATGGAACCGCTCGGTGAACTGTGAAAAGCCAAATAACACTTTATACCCTCCCTGCTTGCTTGGGAAGAAAGCCTCCTCTTCATCTGGCACAGGGGTGACATTGAAAAAAAAACACACACACACAAAAACAAACTCCTTTTCACGCCTCCGTGGAAGTCTTTAGCTTAAGCCCCCCGGCAGCTCAGCGGCCATTGAGTTGATCGGATGTCACGTTGACTGTAGAACGTCCAAAAAGGGCTCCATTGACAGGACACTGGGGGTAGCGGGGGGGGGGGGAGACCATCCTTGAGAGACCCAAGGACCGCAGAAGGATGAATGGAGGAGGACGCTGCAGTCTCTATTTTTCCCTCTTCTTCCCAAACTTGGAAGCGTGTGAGGACTTCAAAAGCGTTGCGCATTTTTTAAAGAAAATACTAGCTGATAAACCTGGTGTTGCCTGGGTATTTTATTTCTCCTAATCCATACATTTGTCCTCGAAAATAATCCCGGACCAAACTTAACTTCTAATGTTGGATTTTTCCCCCTTACCAGTGGAGGCCCCCTTGTGGAATATTGTCAAGCCATTACCATGGCAACTCCACTGTGCTGTACAGTAGAATTCATTTTACGGCAGTACAGTAGAAGCCATTTCAAGGCACAACAGGCTGTATCTTAACAGAATACACACCCCGAGGAGTGTTAGGGGGTGTCTTACCCCCACAGTATTTGTTTCCAGAGAGTAAGTCATCTGTGTACTAAGTTTGGTTGAAATTGCTCCAGGCGTTCCAGAGTTATGCTACATACACACACACATTTATATATATAGATTTGGGAAGAGACAGGATGGTGTAAGAAGCTGGAGTAAGATCTGAATTCAAACCTCTGTGCCCAACAAACACACAGAGGCAGACAGATAGAGATCACAGCTATACTGTGAAGCCAAGTAGCTTCCTCTCTGGCTTGCAAGGAGGATTATACACAAAGGCTCGATAAACTAAAGTAGAAAGTAAGACGTCAGAGCACTCAAAATTGGCCCACCACAACAAATACAGGGAGCCCTCAGCTTAGGACCACAATCGAGCCCAAAATATATGCTCCTAAAGGAGACATTTGTTGAGTGAGCTTTGCCCCATTTTACGACCTTTCTTGCCCTGGTTGTTAAGTGAATCGCTGCAGTCAATAAGTCAGCAACACGGTTGTTAAGTGAATCTGACTTCCCCATTGTCTTTTGCATGTCGCACAAGGGGAGCATGTGACCCCAGGGACACTGCAACCGTCATGAACATGAGGCAGTTGGCAAGTGTCCAAATTTTGATCAACGACCAAGGGAATGCTGCAACAGTCATAAGTCTGAAAAAACCGGACATTTTTTCAGTGATGTTGAAACAGTCACTAAATGACTGGTTGTAAGTTGAGGACTACCTGTAAAAATCCAGGTCAGGTCAGTAATAGCCCTTAAAATAAATGTCATATATATATATGTGTGTATGTATGCATGTATGTATGTGTATATCTATCTCTATCATCATCTATCTATCATCTATCTATCATCTATCTATCTATCTATCTATCTATCTATCTATCTATCTATCTATCTATCTATCATCTATCTATCTATCTATCTATCTATCTATCTATCTATCTATCATCTATCTATCTATCTATCATCTATCTATCTATATTCGTAGATTTTCACTGATGTAGGTGTGCTGGTCTTGTTGTATTCAGGTCTTTTCCCGTGTAAGATTGAGATTGTGTTGGCAACATTTCGGCGAGGTCTCACTCGCCATCTTCAGGCTGGTGTTTTCGGCTTCATGTTTGTGTGAGTAAAGCATGATCAGAGCTGCCGTCTTTCTATAAACCTTGGTGTGTGTGTGTGGAGTGCTGGCTTTGTTTCAGTAAGTGGATTGATTGGCTGTGTGGTTGTATCATGATTGGTAGATTGGTGCTGATTGGTGCTGGCTGTGTGTCCGTTGTTGTTTTGTGTTTTAAAGGCCTGGGTGGTGGATGGGGCTCGTTTCTTGACTAGGGCTGGTTTCCAGATGTTTGGTAGGCGGGAGGTATCATCATGTTTATTCATGTTGTGGGGGTGTTTCTCTATTTCGATAGCTTCCATAATTATTCTCTTGTTGAAGTGTTCAGTTTTGGAGATTAATTTGGTTCCTTCAAAATTAATTTCATGTCCTGTAGCTTTAAGGTGCTTAAAGAACAGAGACACAGAACAGGACAACAGCATCGCCCTCCTCCCTTACATCAAAGGCACCACAGATAAAATCAGCAAAATTCTCCACAAACACAATATCAAGACAGCCTTCAACACTGACCAAAAAATAGCCAACATCTTAAGAAACCCCAAAGACAAGATCCAGCTAGAAAACCAAGGAGTCTACGAAATAACAAGGCAAAATCTGCCCTGCAACATACATCGGACAAACGAACAGGAGAATAAATGCACGCATCGCAGAACATAAGAACGTAGTAAGAAAAAAAGAAAAATCTTCCTCCCTTTTCCAGCACCTTAAAGCTACAGGACATGAAATTAATTTTGAAGGAACCAAATTAATCAGGGGTGAAATCCTCCTGGTTTGGCCCGGTTCGGCCGAACCGGTAGGGATGACTGTCATTGGTTCTGTGAACTGGTAGTAAAATAAAAACTTCCGAGGAAGCTTTTCCCCTGCTTTTTAAAGCATTTTTTCCTGCCTATTCCCCCGAACTGGCAAGAAAAAAAATGCTTTAAAAAGTGAAAAAAGTTGGCCACGTCCACTGTCACATGACACCCCCCCACACCAAGCCACGCCCACAGAACCAGTGTCAAAAAAAATTAGATTTCACCACTGCATCAGATGGAGACTTCAGACACTTAAGACTAGTAACCCTTTTTTTTTCTCTACGTCCAGGTGCACCTAAGTGCAATGGTGTGATAAAGCTAATTATGAGTGCCCCATTAAGCAAAGACACCAAATCCAGATCCGTCCCTCCCCCCTCAGGAGAGGTTCAAAGGAAAGGTGCATCTTATCTATGACATATAATTAACGGGGGGGTGGGGGCTGCCTTAAAACCAGCTTTTTAAATAAACACCAACTGATGCACAATTTGCGGTGAATTCTAGTCTTCGTCAAGGAGAGTTTGAAGAGGATGAATAGCTAGGAATCTTTGGGGAGTCTTACTCCTGGTGACATGGCTTTTACACGCAGGGAAATCGTATTTTCCATCCTTCTTTGCTTAGACTCAACACACATAGAGGGCATTCAGTTAGCCAAAATAAAAGGTAAAGGTTCCCCTTGCACATATGTGCTAGTCATTCCCGACTCTAGGGGGCGGTAAAATCCATGGCCTAGGGGTTGGGGATCCCTGCTCTAAAACCTTGCCACAGACAGTTTCTGTGTCTGTGATTGCAAACACTAAGTTTCTTCTCTGAGTGTGGACGTCCCAGCCTTGCTCCCACAATGCAGTATTTTTTCCCAACCTGGCTGGCTGGGGAATTCTGGGAGTTGAAGTCCACCTGTCTTTCAACTCACCGAGGTTGGGAAGCTCTTAGGGCATGCAGCTACACCTTTACAGAAGGAGCGGTAGAAAACGAGATGTCAGTGCAGGGCAGGAGGCGGCTCTTGAGAAACGGAACTGCGCGCCGGATACCACACGGGGGTGGGTGGGTGGGTGCCTGCTTTGCAGAATCGCCACAGGCCCCCAAAACCCTCAAAAGCATAGCCGGCGATTCCGTATCCCAGTGTTTCCACATAGAAGCAGTCCTGACGGCAAGTTGCATCAGATGACGTGATCAGAAAGGACAGCTTGGTGGTGGCAGCCAAGTGAGGAATTCATTGACTCCGTAGGTGGTGTGGCCCGCCAGCGGCCAGCGGAGCAGGTGGCAGACTCAAGACAGTGAGGAGGTTGGGGAGGAACATGGGCCAGTCCTGGAGATGGAGGAAGGCTCTGATGAGGGCTCTGCATTGGCTGTCTGACAGTTATAAGCTGCCTTCGGAGTCAGATATCAGTGGGGCAGACGAGCAGCTGGAGCCTGTTCCCAGTGTGCGCATGCAGAGTTGCCAGACCAAAGGAACAGCTAAAGAACAGGGGTCAACATGGGAGTAAGGCCACAGGTGGATGGTGAATGGCCCCTCCCATAAGGAATAAAAGAGGAGCGAAAGGGGAGTGGGATTTGCGGTAGACCATTTGTTCGTTTAATTAGTGTGAAGATTTGTTCGTGACTCTCAGAGACTCCTTGCCAAGTATTTCCTTGGCGTTTGGAAGATATCGGCCTAACCGCTCTCCAAGCTTGAATAAGGTCTGTGGTCGTAAATTCACCCTTGAAAGACTGTTTGCCGGGACTTTGCTGGATGTGAATGAGAGGAATTCAGGTTAGCTTAATAAAAAGGGGTTTTGTCGGGACGAGTCTGCTTCGTCTTACCCTCAAGTTCTTGACAACGGAAGTCACAACAAAGTATAGTCAGCCAAGAGCTGCTCCCAACCCCGATAAGTTCTCCGAGGTGTCTTTGGAGTTACTCCTGGTTGTCCCTGTCCCACCCCCCCAATCAGTCTTGCTTCTCCTCCTTGTGCTTCCAAGGGTAAATGAGCTCTCCGACGAACAACTTCTTGCACACAGAAGCCCAGGAGTCTTTGGGGTAGCAGCTGTAGGTTGGAAGCCTATAGATCTGTACCACGCGGCCATAAGCGAGAGGGTTGATCTGGCAGGTTGAGAAGATGTGGGAGAAGAGATTCAGAGTGAGTAAATCAGGAGCAGGCCAAATGGTGTACAGGGAGTCCTCGACTTACAACAGCTCTTTGAAGTTACAACGGCAAAAGTGAAAAAAGTGACTTAGGATCGTTTCTCACACGACCGTGGCAGAATCCCCGTGTTCACCCGGTCAAAATTCAGACATTTGAGAACCGACTCATATTTATGATGGTCGCAGTGTCCTGGGGTCACACAATCCCCCTTTTTGCGACCTTCTGCCCAGCGAAGTCAATGGGAACGCCAGATTCACTTAACGACCGTGCCACTCACTTAATGGCTGCAGCAATTCACTTCGCAGCCAAGTTACTCACTCAAACAACTGCCGCAAGAAAAGATGGTAAAACGGGGCAAAATTCTCCCTCAGCGGCAGAGATTTTGGGCTCAACTGCGGTCGTAAGTCGAGGACTGCTGGTACGACAAAATCACAATGCAGTTTGTGCAGATCGATCAAGAGATGCGGTGGTGGTTGTGTCTTTCCTATATAAAGAGGAATCTGTTTTGGGGGAAATCTGCTTCCAAGCCAGCCTTTCAAATGAAGATATTTTTTCTTAACAGTTTGATGATTCATCTTCCCACCCTTAGAATAAGAAGCCCAAATGACATCACCGGTGGTGGGATTCAAAGAATTTAACAACCGGTTCTCTGCCCTAATGACCAGCTGGGTAGGCGTGGCTTGGTGGTCATGTGACCGAGAGGGCGTGGCCAACTCAACGTCACTCAGGTCGATGGGAGGTTAATATTTCTACACAACTGAAATGTTTACTCTGTTTGCAACTCTACCCCCTCCTTCCAGCCCCAGTATGGTATATTTTCTGGCCCGGATCCAGCAAACTACTTCCATATAAGCTTGGCTCAGCACCTAAGAACTGAACTGTACTCAAACTGAACGCAATCCAAAATTTAATGCAGCTAGACTTGTTTCTTCCTGCCTCTTCCAGCGCGTGTAACCTAATAATTTATCCAGACAAGTGGCTTTCCACTTGGCACTCTGGTCAAACGGCACCGAAATCTGGAAACGGCTTCCGGGCGATTTCACAGAAGGCCGCTAGACCCAATAAAATATCTCCTCACTGTCTTTGAAATAATGAAATGTTTTTGTGCACACACAGCTTCTTTTTAAAGATGTCAGGTTTGAAAGCCAATGCATGTTTCGTACATTTATTTTCCAGCCCGATTTCACATCAGGAAACACAGCAGAATGTTTTTCCAAGGAATTATCTGTTCACCTTGACAGGGCCACCAACCCTGTAGACATGGACTTGTTAATATGATGCCCTCAGTGTAAAACAGGTAAGAGGACAAACATCTGTACTGGGTTTAGTAACATACACTACTTGTTTAATTAAACATTATGCCCATCTATTGCCAGTGGTAGAATTCAAATTTTACTACCGGTTCTGTGGCATGGCTTGGTGGGCGTGGCTTGGTGGGCATGGCAGGGGAAGGATACTGTAAAATCTCCATTCCCAGCCCACTCCAGGGGAAGGTTACTGCAAAATCCCCATTCCCTCCCGATCAGCTGGGACTCGGGAGGCAGAAAATAGATGGGGGCAGGGCCAGTCAGAGGGAGTATTTACCGATTCTCCGAACTACTCAAAATTTCCGCTACCGGTTCTCCAGAACTGGTCAGAACCTGCTGAATACCCACCTCTGATTGATACAATATCTTGAGATTAAGGCAGCGCTTCTCATCCTTGGCAAATTGAACTAATGGGTGGACTTCAACTCCCAGAATTCCCCACAATTGCTGGCTCTCTGCTGCCACCTAATGGTCAGGCAAATTCTGACAGTCCAATTGTGATGGCCCTACTCAGTGGGAACAACACAAGCATCCTTCCATGATTATTCTATTGGACCTCAGAAGGATAGACATAGCAGTAGCATTTAAGACTTATATATCGGTGCTTTACAGCCCCTCTCTAAGCAGTTTACAGAGTCAACATATTTGCTCCCAACTATCTGGGTCCTCATTTTACCCACCTCGGAAGGATGGAAGGCTGAGTCGGTCAGAATCGAACTGCTGGCAGTCGGCAGAGTTAGCCTCCAATACTGCATTTTAACCACCCTGCCACCAGGGCTCATATTATTAGGATATTAGTAAGAGTAAATGAAGCATGAGGATGTGTCGAGGGTAGGAGAGAGTTGCAAGGTATTCTGAATATGAGCACAATTCCCTAAAGAAACCAAGAAAGAGAACCCGGGTTTACCTGCATCAGAAGTCGAAGAGGTATGCCAGTTTCCTGCTCCAGAACTCTGAATTTGACACCAGCTGAAAACACACAAAATGAAAGCAGGTGTGGGAAGGGACAGGCTTTACTGACTGACCACTGCAATGAGCTGGAGGAATTTTGTAAAACGCCAAATCTGGGTTTTAAAAACAGAGAATGACATGGAGACAAAAATCTCGTTCCCCGCAGGAAGTTTAAACGCAACCAGGTTTGTCGATAGGAGTTTATGCTCCGAACATTGGTTATACGCCAACTTATTGTCGTTGAAACTCCACTTATCATCATCCTTTAATGACCCCCTAATCCCTTGTGGGGTGGAGTCTGGGCAACTGAATGGAGCTAGCAGAGCATTTTCATGGCCGGATGCCCTTCCCTGTTGCCGATGTGGAGTTTTGTTCGGCAGGTATATTCTCAGTGTACCCAGAGAGAGAAATATCTGCCTCTCCCTAGGATCGAACTCACAGCCCCCTGATTGTGAGGCGAGATCTCCACCTCTAGGCCACCGCACCACTCTGGTGAAACTCAACTTATAGGTCAGTGATGGCAAACCGTTTTGGCACGGAGTGCCCAAATTGGAACGTGCATGCATGTATGCGCATACACATGCCAGAGCACTGGAAACCTGAAGACTAGCTGGCTGGCACGCGCATGCCTGTTTCCCGGCCGTTTTCTGGCCTTTTTCAGGCCATTTTGGGGGCATTTCTCTGATTAAAACCAGTCAGAAAATGGCCTGGAAAACACCCTGGTTTTTTTGCCATTTTTGGCCATTTTTCGGGCTGTTTTCAGGCACTTCCGCCACTGGACCGGAAACCAGAAGAGCAGCTGCATGCCCACAGAGAGGGCTCTGCGTGCTACCACTGGCACGCATGCCATAGATTCGTTATCATGGTTATAAGTAGTCCAATTACGACTACAATGGAATCTCAAATTTCCATGGCCAACTGTGGCAAGAAAGATCATGAAAGGGGGCAAAACTCAACTGTCTTGCTTAGCGACAGAAATGCTGGGCTCAATTGTGGTGGTAAATCAAGGACTATCTGTAGTGAGTTGGAATTTACAGGTCTTAAACCTGTTAGCCGGTAGCAAGTTAATTCTCTGTCCAATTTAGTGTATATATCTATTTGTGTGCCACGGATTCCTGATTTTAAGCCCGTACGACCAACATAAACGAGAGTCCGGGCAAAATGTTCAACCCCACAATTTACTTGTTATCACAACAATATAGATTGATAAGAGCTTACAGGCGAGTCTGTACCCTCGGCAGAGTCGAAGGGCAATGGCATAAAGGGGCAGTGAGTTGATGAGGTCCACCAGCAGATGGATTAGGCCTTGCACAAGGACGACCAGGAGACGAAGCTAAGAGGAAAGATTCGTTTCTGTTAGATCTTGGTGTTAATATTCACTGGCCAACCCCTGGCAAGTTCTACAGCCACTATAAAAGTCTCCATCTTAACTGCATCCCTGTTTGGTTTGGTGGCAGCAGTGCCTCAGATAGAAAGCCCCTATAGAGAGTAGTGAGGACAGCCGAGAAGATTATAGGAAACTTGCTTTCCTTTATTCAGGATACTGCTTATAAGCGCTATGTGCTTAGACCTCAAAGTATCATCAGAGACCCCACACACCCACTTTATGGTCTGTTTCTTTTGTTCCACTCTGGGAGGAAGTTTTGAAGTATCTGTAGCAGGATTGCTAGATTCTGAAAACAGCTTTGCCTCCTATCCCATCCGTCTAGTAAACTCACAAGATTCATTTTCCGAACTAGACTGCTGTTTCTCTGTGTCATACAACATATGTCGCTATGTACATAGTTTTGTATGTGTTTATTTATCTTGTCATGTTTATGTAGTGTAAAATTGGAGGTGGTGACCCCTTTAAATGCTCTTGACGTTATCTGGCTTTTAACAATCCTTCCAACTTTTCACATTGCTTCGAACGCAAACCCCCTCAATCGTGCATTAATTCCAGAAAAGGCAGACTCACCAAAGTAAAAACCAAGTAATATAATGCAGTTGTGGGTAGCAGAAACAGCAAGATGGTAAACAGCAAAGTACCAATGAACAGCTGGAGAAGAAAAGACAAGTAAAATTATCAGAGATTATCAGTATAAATAATAATTTTAGGAAAGGGGGTAATAGAAAGCTGCCCCCTCTTGAGTACATGAAAAAAAACCCTAACATTTCTTAATTAATCTGAATTTTGACATGGGTATGTTATAATATGACCTAGATTTACGGTAATAACATGTTAAAGGGCTGAGCTTTCTTAATAGTAATATTGTTTATTACTGGACTTACAGATCTTCCTTTTTTCCGCCTCTTTGTCTATCTCTGCTCTCTGTTGTCATTATTCCTTTTGATTCTATGCATGTCTTCAAATTTCTTGGTTGTAAGCATGTATTCAAATCTGTTGGCTGCCCAACTCCAGGTTTACCATTGTGTTTTTGATATGTTTTGCTCTTAATTATTAATTTAGTTTGGCAAGGGGGAGAAATGATTTTTCTATCAGAGGAGAGACCAGCCCAGAGTTCTCACGTGAGGCATAAATTTGACCAGCCTCAAAACATCCTATTTTGGATATATTATGCAAAGCCCAGCTTTTTGGAGAAGCCTCAAATGCTACCGTGTTTCCCCAAAAATAAGACAGGGTCTTATTTTCTTTTGACCCCTAAAATAAGCGCTTGGCCTTATTTTCAGGGAGGTCTTGTTCTTTTTGAGGTGCAGGAGGCGGCGAGCGTGGTCACCTCATGGCGGCTGCTGTGTTACAATCTTTTCAGGGAGGGCTTATTTTCAGGGGGGGGGCTTATTTTAGTGCATGCGCTCAAAAGCCTGATTGGACTTTTTATCCGGGGAGGTTTTGTGATCTCTTGTTTATAGGGTGACCAAAAGAACAGATTCCGGGGGCCCAGAGATTTTTCCAAGACTTTGCCTTCGCTCCTTTTCTTTCGAGAAACTAAATGGAGTTGGGAGCCCTCCAGCTGATCAGGCAGCTGTCTTGACGTCTTAACACGGGGTGGAAAAAGCAAAGACTTTGTCGCAAATAAATTCCGCCCTCCTCACCCTCCTGTTGGGAATGTGTGGGCCCAGCTCCCTTCCAAAAGCCCGTGAAACGGGGGGCTTTTAATAGAAACACAAATCAGCAGGTAACCATGGCAACCCTCTTGGCTATGGCTGTAATTATTTGGTGTCTTTGATTTCCTTCCCTACCGCCAACCCATTATCACACACGGGCTGCGACTTACATAGCACGGGGCACCTGCGGCATGGGGTCTCTTAAGACTATAATTGTCTGAAAATGAGATGGGAGAGAAAGGTGACGTTCAGGGCTCGGTAATAAACAGGCTGCATCGGGGTAAAGAGTGGGCCTGAATTCCGCAGTTCGATCCTGACAGGGCTCCAGGTTGACTCAGCCTTCCATCCTTCCGAGGTGGGTCAAATGAGGACACCAGATTGTTGGGGACAAGAGGCTGGCTCTGTAAACCGCTTAGAGGGGGCTGTAAAAGCACTTTGAAGCGGTATATAAGTCTAATTGCTTTTGGGAGGGAAAGAAGGAAGGAAGGAAGGAAGGAAGGAAGGAAGGAAGGAAGGAAGGAAGGAAGGAAGGAAGGAAGGAGTTATGGTGGCGCAGTGGTCAGAGTGCAGTACTGCAGTCTACTTTTGCTGCCTGCCGGCTGCCTGCAATTTGTCAGTTCGAATCTCATCAGGCTCAAGGTTGACTCAGCCTTCCATCCTTCCAAGGTGGGTCAAATGAGGACACCAGATTGTTGGGGACAAGTGGCTGACTCTTTAAACCGCTTAGGGAGGGCTGGAAAGTACCGTGAAGTGTGTATGTATGTATATGAATATACATACACACATCTATATATACTTATATACTTCACACACACACATACATGCATACATATATACATATACATATATACATACTTCAGTGAGGCAGATGAACAGTTGGAGCCTGTTCCCAGTGTGCGCATGCGCAGAGTTGCCCAGACGAAGGGAACAGCTAAAGAACAGGGGTCGACTTGGGAGTAAGGCCACAGGTGGGTGATGAGTGGCCCCTCCCAGAGGAAAGAAAAGAGGAGTGAAAGGGGAGTGGAGTTTGCAGGAGTTCGCTTAATTGGTTGGTGACTCTCCGAGACTCCTTGCCAAGTTTTGCAGAGATCGCCCTGGCAGCTCTCCAAGCCAGATAAGGTCTGTGACCGTAAATCCTCCCTTGAAGGACTTTGCTGAATGAGCAGAATTCACAGTCAATTAATAAAAGGGTTTTTTTGTCAGTCACAAGGAGTTTGCTGCATGCCCTTGGGAAGCCTCGGTCAGAGCAGTGCCCCCAGAGAGCCTTTACCTGGTCTAAGTCATAGGAGCAGGAATCTACGCGTTGCCTCAGGACGTTCCATTTCTTCCCTCGGAACAAGCGCCATAGAGAGGACAAGCCATAAATCTTGAAGCAATACAGCCTAAGTCCAGAGGAGGAAAAGAGAAAAGTCAAATAAAACCCCAGACTTTTTTTTGATACGGGACCTATTTTACCAATGGTTAGACAATAGAAACAGAAGTTAGAAATGTGGGGAATATAAAAAGGATAAATGTTAAAATGGAGATTTGTTAAAGTAGGTAAGTATTATTGTTACTTATAGTATTATAGTTTTACTGTTATTACGTTGTAAATCATTTTGATTATGATTGCCTAAAAACAATTGTACCCGGACAACACAGTTTGATGGGAATTGAATTTTTATATGTTATATAAATAAAATAAACAAAACGGGACGAAAAAAAAAAGGGTGCTTGGGTGGGACGGTACTTCTAAGAGGACAGGGATTTCGGCTACGAGACCGAGCCGCAGTCTGAATGGGATAGCAAGAACCTTTATTGCACATATATATGGAAAATGGAAAATTGTGTGGGTTGGCCGCTGGCAGGCTTAGCAAGGGTAATATGAGATCCTGAGGTCAGGGCAATGGGGAAAAAGGCAGTCTGAGAACTGACTGGCTTGCGAAAAAATTCCCACATGTAAAAAGTGGGAATGTGACTCCCATGACTTCCTATACTTTCCCAAAGAGAGAGAGAGAGAGAGCGTTGGGGTTTTATTTTGGTTTTGGCAACTTCAAAAGAAAAGCCCTTTCAAATGGAAATCCATCTGCGAAGCGGGCTTGCTTAACGAAGGGATCGGGAATGGAATGCACGGGCAACTCTTCGCTTGTTTCTTCGCTTTAGAGGCGAAATATTGACGTTTTTGTATTTTGTTAAGCATAAGCGGTGGCTCAGTGGCTAAGACGCTGAGCTTATCGATCAGAAAGGTCGGCAATTCGGAGGTTTGAATCCCTAGCACCGCGTAACGGAGTGAGCTCCCGTGACTTGTCCCGGCTTCTGCCAACCTAGCAGTTTGAAAGCACTTTTGAAAATGCAAGTAGAAAAATAGGGACCACTTTTGGTGGGTAGGTAACAGCGTTCCGTGCGCCTTTGGTGTTCAGTCATGCCGGCCACATGACCACAGAGACGTCTTCGGACAGTGCTGGCTCTTCGGAGAGAGGAGGCCCTCCGGAGGCTTTATGAGCTTCCCTGAAGCCTCCGGAGCGCAAAAAAACGGCCCTACGGGCAAACCGAAAGTTCGGGAACAGACTTCCGGTTTGCTCAGAGGTTCGCTTTGACTGCTCCGGAGGCTTCAGGGAAGCGTCCTGAAGGTCCCTGAAGCCTCCGGAGGGCTTCCGGGGGGGCGGGGGAGGCTGTTTTCGCCCTCCCCAGGCTCCTATAAAGCCTCTGGAGCCTGGGGAGGACAAAAAAAGCATGCAAAAAATGGGGGGGGAGTGCCTGTAGTGCGCGCATGCGCACTGGGGGGGGTGTATGTCATGCATTGCATTATGGGTGCGGCACACCCGCACACTACCCCGCTGCGCTCCCCCCCACTTATGGCACGCGAGCCAAAAAAGGTTCGCCATCGCTGTCCTATAGCATTTCAGGCAAACGGTTGTCCAATCTCTTCTTAAAAACCTCCCGTGTTGGAGAACCCGCAACCTCTGGAGGCAAGTCGTTCCACTGATTCATGGCTTGCCTGGTAACCCAGGGAATCTGGCACACCCACCTGGCTCCGTAGACATAAAAACAGTAGATGTGGAACGTCAGGAGCGCAATGATGTCGGAGAGGATGGAAAGGGCCACTGTCAAGCCAAGGCAAGCTGACAAGCCAACATACCACAGGATCTTCTCAATGAACGGAGACATCAGATGGATGTAGCCTGAAGAAGGAAACAGCAGCACTTAACAAAGAGCAACCATCTCCCTTCAATGAGAGTTATCACAAATAACAGAACAAAATAACAGAATCGGAAGGGACTTTGGAGGTCTTCTAATCCAACCCTCTGCTGAAACAGGGGACCCTATACCATTCCAGACATGTGGCTACCCAAACTCTTCTTAAAAACTTCCAGTATTGGGGCATTCACAACATCTGAAGGCAAGCTGTTCCACTGGTTAATTGTTCTCACTGTCAGGAAATTTCTCCTCAGTTCTAAGTTGCTTCTCTCCTTGATTAGTTTCCACCCTTTGCTTCTAGTCCTGCCCTCAGGTGCTTTGGAGAATAGCTTGGCTCCCTCTTCTTTGTGGCAACCCCTGAGATAATAGAAGACTATTATCATGTCTCCCCTAGTCCTTCTTTTCACTAGACTAGACAAACCTGCAACTGTTTCTGCTAAGAGCCCTAAAACTTTCTATCTCCATCAAGATAAAGATCAAATCTCTTATCAAATGATACTGGTAATGATAACCATAAAGATTATAACTTGTTGAGAAACAAATAAAGTCGGATATCTGAATTCAACGTTGCCTGTCTATTAAAAACAAGTTTTCAGGTGCTGTAACACCACGGTGCTAAGCAAGTCCTAAACATGAAGCTAAACCTTAAGACATTTTGGGTGCATCATGCCAAGATAAGAGTCAATGGAGAAGTATTCCCAGTACTTAGAAAAATCAAATGGAAAAAGAGGCTGAAAGGAAAGATGGTCAGATACCACCACTGATAACCCAAATCTGAGCCTATAACACTCCAAAGGAACAATCAATGCAATCCTGATGAAACAATGGCCATCAGATCATCAAGGATTTGGAATTACTGAATAATGACAAGAACAAATAAAACAGAGCCTAAAATGACAACACCTTTGTATGTTTTTCGAGTGCGTTTCAAGGTGTTGCTTGTCATCTTCAAAGCGCTTCATGGCTCGGGACCTAGTTATTTGCGAGATCGCATTCTACCCCATACATCCCTACGACCAATCCGCTCACACAGGGAGGGTCTCCTCCGGGTACCCTCCGCTAGACAATGCGGGCGGGCGGTGCCCAGGAGTAGGGCCTTCTCTGTGATGGGCCCAACCCTCTGGAACGAACTCCCCCCTGATATTAGAACTACTGTTGATCTCCGCTCCTTCCGTAAGAAACTCAAGACCCACCTGTTCCGACTAGCCGGCCTGGCCTAATCGTAATCGTAAGTACAATCTCTTACTGACCTTCCTGGATGGCTTTTTAATATTGTAAATTTTGGGGTTTTAATTTGGTTTTAGACTGTTTTTTAAACTAGAAATGAGTTCGGGCATTATACAGACCGTATGTTTATGTTGGTTGTCTAATGTTTTGTTGTTCTTGCTTTGTTGTTTTATATGTACTGTCTGTACACCGCCCTGAGTCCCTGCGGGGAGAGGGGGGCGGTATATAAATTTAATAAAACTTAAAACTCAAACTCAAACTCACCAACAGTCCAAAGAACAAACAAGCATGACCTTTATAAGAAAGTAGAGTAGAGTAGAGTAGAGTAGATTAGAGTAGAGTAGATTAGAGTAGAGTAGAGTAGAGTAGAGTAGGAGTATAGAATATAGAGCATAGAGTATAGAATAGAATGTAGACTAGAGTAGAGTAGAGGTATATAACATAGAGTATATAATATATATAATAGAATGTAGAGAAGAGTAGAATAAGAATAGAATAAGAATAGAATAGAATTCTTGATTGGCCAAGTCTGATTGGATACACAAGGAACTTGTCTTTGATGCATAAGCTCTCAGTGTACATAAAAAAATACATTCATCAAGAATCATAAGATACAACACTTAGTGATAGTCATAGGATACTAAATAAGCAATCAAAATCATAATAGGAAACTAAATAAAACATTATAGATCGTAAAGTTACAAGCAACAAGATTGTAGTCATAAGTAGGAGGAGATAGGTAACAGGCAATTTATAAATCTATAAATTCATTATCTATTTATGTGCTTGTTGGGTATCAGAGAGAGTTGCATAGCAATCTAGAGAAGAACGGGACATGCAACTCTTAAGGTGCCCTGTCCTATTCTCAAATCTTAGGTCCCTGGTTCCAGAGCACAGCTTCTAGAACCTCTAAAAGAGATTCCTCATTCAATGACACATTCAGATGTGGGCAGTTCTTGCTTTCTCTGGGCTGGTACCTGCCAGCCATCAAAGTCAAGGATGATAGGATTTGTAGTCTTAAACGATCAGATGGCATCGCCTGGTTCCCCTCAACTGGCACAAAGGAGTTCGTTACATGGCACAGGCAAAGGAAGAGAAGGGCACTTACTGAGCCAGAGGTGGATGTGGTAAAGGAAAAAGCGGCCCAGCACCTGATCCAAAGCTCTGTTCATTTTTAGGCCAGCTGGCACACCCATCAGCCACTGCAGGAGGTTCTGGAGCTGCTGGGCGATATGCTGCCGAAAGAGGAAGAGATGATCAGTGTCAGTGGAAAATAGCTTGTACAGAACAAAGAGTGGTTTTCAAAAAAGCTAAAATATGATTTTATTCCCTTTTTAACTCATGGAAAGAAAATGCATCGGAGGCATCAAATACAGTCTTTCTCAACCACGGTAACTTCACGATAGGCGGACTTCAACTCCCAGAATTCCCCGACCAGCCATATCTTAAAATTGCTAAGGCACTGATCAATATATCATTCTATATCAATATGTCACTCTAGAAACAGTGCAGAGAAGAGCAACTGGGAGGATTAGGGGACTGGAGGCTAAAACATACGATGAATGGTTGCAGGAACTGGGCACAGCTAGTCTAGTGAAGAGAAGGACCAGGAGAGACAGGATAACAGTCTTCCAATATTTGAGGGGCTGCCACAGAGAGGAGGGGGTCAACCTATTTTCCAAAGCACCCAAAAGCCAGATAAAGGAATAATGGATGGAAACTAAACAAGGAGAGATTCAAACTAGAAATAACTGTGAATTGCCTGATAGGTGGAAACAATCAACTCATGGAACAGAAGTTGCCTTCAGATGTTGTGGGAGCTTCATCACTGGAAGCTTTCAAAAAGAGACTGGACTGCCATCTGTCAGAAATGGTGTAGGGTCTCCTGCTTGGGCGGGTGGTTGGACTAGATGACCTACAAGGTCCCTTCCCACTCTGTTAATCTGTACATATTTAAATGCCATTGAGATCTTTGCTGGCCAGATTTTGTTTTCTGCATACGAGTTGCTAGCCGCAATTAAACCATGATAGCAAATTAGGATGCTGTTTCTCAGCCTGGATGGGGTAGGGGTGGGGGAATGAATTTGATGCCCAGTGACTTGGGGCCAAGGACCATTAATGGGAACGGAAACTAGAGAGGCAGGGGAAAGGAGAGCGAAGGAATGCAATTTTACACGAGGGATGTATTTTTTTTTTATCAGTATTTTGGCGACGGATCACAAGCTCTTATGATTTATGGACGGAAAGGTCTTGTACGTATTGGCCACAGGGCTTTCAGCAGTCAAAAGCCGCAAGAATTCATCATGGGAATAACAACCACAGCCATTACCATCACAAACCTTCCTCTCTCTGGCTGGGCTCTAAGTCAATTCAACTGGCATCAGAGAGAAAAGAGATTTTGCTTTGAAATGGGGAATGCCGATGCATTTCATCAAACAATGAACAATGTTAAGTGAAGCATTTACCTAAGAACGCTCTAACTCCACAGTGACATTGTGGTCGCACAGCCTTTGGAGGGAATCCAGGAGAAACATTTGATCCTGGACCAGAAGGAAAGGAATCTGAAGTAGCTCAGGCCTTTATTTGCAACTAGCTGATAACCCGGCGTTGTATTTATTTATCCTAAGCCTGTATTAGACAGGAAAAGCCCAGATTTCGGCGACAATTAAATGAGTTACAAATATTTTCCCTGTGCCCTCAGAAGCGTCAAGAAAAGTGATGCCACCTTAATTTCTTATGTTGGATTTTCCCCCTTACCAGAGGGAGCCTCCTTGTGGAGTACTGTGAAACCATTACCATGGCGACTCCACTGCGCTGCACAGTAGAAGCCACTTTACAGCAGTACGGTAGAAGCCATTTTAAGGCACAACAGGCTGCATCTTAACAGAATACACACACCCCGAGGAGTGTTAGGGGTGTCTTACCCCCAGAGTATTTGTTTTCAGAGAGTAAGTCATTTGTGTACCAAGTTTAGTTGAAATTGCTTGAGGCGTTCCATAGTTATTCTGGAACACATGCACACAAATTATTTCTTTCTTTTATTCATTAAACATGAAGCTCAGTCAACTGAATATTTAAAGATGTGTCACAAATACCATTGACTGGTGCCAATGGTTGATACAGGTTGCTGCCAGAGTCTTAGATATCAACCAAGAAGCTTCTTAAAATATATGATGTTCCAAGTAGCGCAGTTTTTTTGCAGTTCCGCTGGTGTTGTTGCAGGAAGCTGCAATTTCTTATGTGTTTTGTAAAATTCTTGGACATGGTATCAAGTGCCCCAATGACAATGGGTATCACTGTTACATGCTTCATCCACAGCCGTGTAGTAAATTATTATTATTATTATTATACAATTGTATCACAGCGGCCAGTTGTTTCGCCGGATTTGGCATTGATTAGTACTCGGGCCCCACCCAGGGGCCTAGGACGTCATAACGTATTTTCGTAATATACGTGCAGATCCAAGCGGTGCAGCTTTTTGCATTTGACTGATGGTGATTTTGTCAAGTTTTAACTGTTTTAAATTCCAGTGCTTTTGGAATAGCTCCCAGTGTGCCGATTACCACTGCTGGTTTGTGCCATAATCGTTGGATTTCAATTTTTAAGTCCTGGTATTTCACGATTTTTTCATGTTCCTTCTCCTCAACCCTGCTATCACCTGGTATTGCGATGTCTATGATTGTAACCTTATTTTTCTCAACCAGTGTGATGTCTGGTGTGTTATGCGCTAGTACTTTGTCTGTTTGTATACGAAAATCCCACAGGATCTTGACCACCTGATTTTCAGTGACTTTTTCAGGCTTATGTTCCCACCAGTTTGTTGTTGTTTTAATATTATAATTTTTGCACAAATTCCAGTGGATCATTTGTGCTACTGAATTGTGCCTCAATTTATAATCAGTCTGCACAATTTTTTTACAGCAGCTGAGTATGTGGTCAACAGTTTCATCAACTATTATTATTATTATTATTATTATTATTATTATTATTATTATTATTATTATTATTATTATTATTATTATTATTATTATTATTATTATTAAGCTAAGCATCTGATCAGACACTGACATCAATGTCAAAATAGGAGGCCAGAGATGGAAACTCAATGGAAGTCTCAGCTAATATGGGACAAGCTATTCAAAAGTTCTCCAGTCCACATTCCACTGAAGAGAAGGTGGGGGGGGGGAAGGTGCTTATATATTTAAACCAACATCTAAGTCATGATTAAGTGACTAAGTACGCCGCCCTGAGTCCTTTGGGAGAAGGGCGGCATATAAATCCAATAAACCTGAAACCTGAACCATGGTTACTTGTTAGATTAAGAAAGCTGCTCTGCTCTGCACTGCTTGGCAGCTCTTCCATGAAGGATAGCTAGAAGGCAACGGAGCCTGGGAATATGAGCGTCTCACCACCATACCCATCTGGAGCAGGGGTGGTTTCCGGCATTCACTACTGCCGGTTCGCTCACGGCTGCGCCACACGGTTTCGTCAGGGTTTTGTCGGGATCAGGAATCTGATTCGTGCTTTTTGGGGAAGCCCAGGCCAGAACAAAACTTACATCAGCCACCGGGACGAGGCCACTGGCAAGATAACCGATCCAGTTCATTTGATACAACCAGGACATGAGGATGATGCCGAGAGCCACGTCGATGAGGAGAGAGATAAAGATGTTGGCTTTCCTGCGTTGGGGGGGAAAAAAATCATTGTTTGCCAGAGTTACTGTATTTTTCGGACTATAAGACGCACCGGTGTGTAAGATGCCCCAAGATTTCAAAGAGGTAAGTAAGAAAAAAAAGTTTTTGTCCTGCTGAAAGGTGTCTCAGTTTTTGCAAAAAAAAAATGTCCTGTTTTTCCACAAAAACGGGGGCATTTTCCCCTTCCCCAGCCCTGCTGAAGCCTGCAGAGTGCTTCTGGGGGCTGGAGGAAGGGGAAAACGCCTCAGCTTTTGTGAAAAATGGCCCATTTTTCGCAAAAATGGGATGCGGGGGCAGGACTTTGGGAGGCCAAAAATGGCTGTATTCGGTGTATACAACGCACCAACATTTCCACGCTATTTTAGGGGCGGGGGGAAAGTGCATCTTTTGCTCTGAAAAATATGGTAAGCGTTCCTCAAAATTCAGGCACCTTCAAGCTTTTCTTTTGAGGACCAAGTTTGTAGGCTGCATTGTTTGTTGAGTAAGTGTCAAGCACCAGGGGGAGTCAGGAGGTCCAGGCCGTTCAATTGTACATAAAGATTTATTGCAAACTTGATCCTCTCTACAAGAATCTGAACTACTAGCAGTCAAGGGAAAGGAGCGGGAGATGAGAATAGAAAGGAATTCAAGGTGGACTAGGCTTGGATCTCTTGTGGGTGCTCAAGGACTCATGACTGATAACGCCTTTGACTCCTCCCTCGGGCTCAACCTGGTCGTCTCCTACAATAAGACGCCATTGGCTAGATTTTCCAAACATGCTGTGCTACAACTGTGGGGATGCTGTGTCGGCCGTAACTGTGAGGAAGTCACCTGTTTCAGTGCCGTTGTAACCAAATGAATGGGGGATAAGGCGAGGACTACGTGCAAAGGGAAAAGTAAAATCCAGGAGTTCTCCAAAAGGCATTTGAGGTTACTGCAACTATGCAGAGGCAGGTGCTGTGCAGATATTTCCTACAGCTGTGCCAGGGTTGGCATGCCAGATTCTGTTTCCTGGGCAACTCTCTCGTTTGCTGGATAGAAATGGAAGTTGTGTGGGCAGTGGTACGGGGGCAGCAGCAGGAGAAGGAAAAAAAAAAGCCCAAAATGTTCAGTCCAATGTGACTGTCTCAGGTGCAGCACCACAAAATATAAACACAATGGAACAGAATGTTTCCAGAAACAATGAGAAGTCTGCCCACATGCACAACTATATTTTGGGAAACAGAATGTTCTACCCTCACTAATAAAAACCTTCTCATTCCCTCACACACACACACACACACACACACACACACACACACACAGACAATACCACAATATTAAGAGTCCCTTTTTTTTCACCCCAGGAAGCTCTTTGCATGTAAACCTACTGGGACACCAAAATGGCAACTTCGTGATCTGCCTTAGGCTGATTTCTTTCTTTCTTTCTTTCTTTCTTTTTCTTTCTTTCTTTTCTTTTTTCTTTCTTCTTTCTTTCTTCTTTCTTTCTTTTCCTTCCTTCTTTCCTTTCCTTCCATTTCTTTCTTTCTTTCCCTTCCTTCCTCCTTTCCTTTCCTTCCATTCTTTCTTTCTTTTTTCCTTTGTCTTTCTTTTTTCTTTTCTTTCTTTCTTTCCCTTCTTTCTTTCCTTCCATTTCTCTCTCTCTCTTTCTCCCTCTCCCTCTCCCCTTGGGTTGGTTAAGGGTCGGTGCTATCTGGTTGATTTGGATTCTGAAGGGTTCATAGGCTGATTGTAGATCAGTGTGTCTGGTTTTTTTTTTATACGTATATAAAGTTTTTTTATTTTTTCATTTTCATACCAAATAACCACATGCATACTCTTACATAACCAACATCCTATTATATTGTTACATATTTACATCAATTTGTCTTGCCATCAATTCCTCAAAAAACAATTATTGGCTCTTCTGCTGTCCATTCATCATATTTGTACCCTAGGGTAGAGTGTGTCTGTTGATGTCACTCTTTTTCTGCGATGTTGTAACTTTGAACCGTCACGAAAGGAACTGCCGTAAGTCAACATTACTGTGGTGTCTTTGGATATCGGTCATGGAGCCCATCAGGATACAGAACATATTCCGTGCAACGGAATTCTTACCTCATTGCTTGGGCCTGATCTGAAGCTGCCTTCTCACTGCCGATGACTTGGAGATGTTGGAAACGATGCTTCAACTGCTCGTAGGTGGAAAGTTTGCTCCAGACGAAGGACAGGGGCCAAAATGTCAGAGCCCTGGAGGAAAAAAATAAACAAAAGAAGACCAATGTTAACCAACATTGTTAATGAAGGATCCCTCCTTCTGAGAACTTCTTTCTCAGGAAGCAACATAGTAGTATTCCTTTGGGTGTCGGGCAAAGGCATTTGCTAGACCGTCCTCAACTTATAGCAGTTCATTTAGCCATCATTCAAAGTTACAACGGCACTGAAAAAACTGACTTAGGAGTGTTTTTCACACTTATGACTGTTGCCGCATCCTCGCGGTCACACGATCAAAGTTTGGCAATCGGCTCATATTTATGACGGTTGCGGTGTCCCGGGGTCATGCGGTCTCTTTTTGTGACCTTCTCACAAACAAAGTCAGTGGGGAAGACGGATTCACTTAAAAGCTGTGTTACTAATTTAACCATTGCAGTGACATTGCTTCACAATTGTGGCGAGAAAGGTCTTAAAAATGGGGCAAAACTCATTTAACAAATGTCTCCCTTAGCAACAAAAATTTGGGCCTCGATTGAGGTCATAAGCTGAAGACTATCTGTAGCTGACAGTAACAAGGTAAATGGTAAAGTTTCCCCTCACACACATGTGCTGGTCGTTCCTGACTCTAGGGGGCGGTGCTCATCTCCGCTTCAAAGCCGAAGAGCCAGCGCTGTCCGAAGATGCCTCCGTGGTCATGTGGCCGGCATGACTAAATGCCGAAGGCGCACGGAACGCTGTTACCTTCCCACCAAAGGTGGTCTCTATTTTCCTACTTGCATTTTTACCTGCTTTCGAACTGCTAGGTTGGCAGAAGTCGGGACAAGTCATGGGAGCTCACTCCATTACGCAGCGCTAGGGATTCGAACTGCCAAACCACCGACTTTTCTGATTGACAAGTTCAGCGTTTTAGCAACTGAGCCACCGCGTCCCTACGACAGTAACAAACTCATGCCTAAATCAAAATTTACTCCTTTTCCACAGGCTGGGAATTTTGCCCTGGAAGGTTGATTAAAATATGCCATTGCTCACTTGGACAATAAACTGGCATAGTTCTGATAGTTCAATTCTGTATGACATTTCAAAATTAATGATGCACTTTTAGAGGCATCACGGTGTCATCTCCTGAAGGCTAATTACATGGGGTTATTTCCTCCCCATGCCTTCTAATAAATTATGTCCACAAGTGGGATAAAGAGCAACTGCTAGAGCTAAAAATCGGTGACAAGTGCAGTCTCTTCATTAACACATTTTCAAATCTGGTATTTAAAATCTGGAGAGGAGAACAGAGATGCAGGATAAAACGTTGCTGTCTGTAACATCAAATAACGGAAGACATATACAAAGCAATGAGAAGATGCACTTGCTCCCAAGAACTGAATGGATTGCTGCAGGATATATATTTGCAATAAATAAATATATAAGCTTTACATGCAAAGGGACCGACATCCTTTGTTCAATCCACCCTCCATATTCTTCAATCCAATTCCCAAGAACAAGATTTGCAACAGTTCCGAAGTCCAGATATCTATCTATCTATCTATATCTATTTATCTTATCTATTCTATCTATTCTATCATCTATCTATCTATCATCTATCTATCTATCTATCATCTATCTATCTATCTATCATCTATCTATCTATCATCTATCATCTATCTATCTATCTATCTATCTATCTATCTATCTATCTATCTATCTATCTCTGTCTATATCTATTTATCCTATCTATTTTTTCTATCTATCTATCTATCTATCTATCTATCATCTATCTATCTATCTATCTATCTATCTATCTATCTATCTATCTATCTATCTCTATATCTATTTATCCTATCTATCTATCTATCTATCTATCTATCTATCTATCTATCTATCATCTATCTATCTATCTATCTATCTATCTATCTATCTATCTATCTATCTATCTACCACTGTCTATCTATATCTATCTATCCTATCTATCTATCATCTATCATCTATCTATCTATCTATCTATCTATCTATCTATCTATCTATCATCTATCTATCTATCTATCTATCATCTATCTATCATCATCTATCTATCATCTATCTATCTATCTATCTATCTATCTATCTATCTATCTATCTATCTATCTATCTATCTATCATCTATCATCTATCTATCATCTATCTATCATCTATCATCTACACACACACACACACACACAAAACACACCAGGGGTGGGTTTCACACCGGCATTACTACCAGTTCAGTGCCTGAAAAATTTTGTGCGGGTGTGCTGGCTTTGCTCCAGTGCACGTCAGGCGCGTGCTCTGTATGCCCGCACATTTGCCCTTAAAAGGGCCTGTGCATGTGCAGAATAGAAAATCAAGATGATGCCACCAAAGATTGAACCGTTTCGGGTGCGTGTCCGGCCGAGTTACTACCTACTCGGCCGAATTGGTCCAAACCGATAGGAACCCACCTCTGATACAGACTGAGCTGTATTTCATGCCACTTGAGGATACGATAATAATGAAGTTGCAGAAAGCTGACAGGTAAAAAGAAGAGGCAAAGGGCCCCCAGCGAGTAAACATTCAAACATGGCATTATCTAGCTACCAAGTAAAACTTCCCCAGAGAGAATTCCTTGGAAATTGGTGAAGGAATAATAAAAAAAAAAAGTTAATGTTGAGGAATGGCTCCTTATGCGCAAGGTGTGACCTCAGGTTCATGTGGCTTGCATTCCCCTCTTCGGCTTGATGGGATTTCATTTCCTCTTATTATTCTATTTATGGGTTGAATAGGAGCGTTCCCAACGCAAAGGCAGGATATAAATTGAGCCAGGCTGAAATGGCTCCATATTCCATTGAACCTGACACACGCTGCTTAGATAAAATATACCCGCTCCAAGGTTATAGCAATAGTAGTGACTATTTTGGGTGGTTGTTCAATTTGTCAGATCAGATGGCAACCATTTAGCTTTTAATCTCCCTGTCCCAGGCCCTGCTACTAGGGAAAGGAGCAGTTAAGGAATGTAATGGATGAGATAATATTTTCAGGGTTTATTTCGTAAGCACCCGGCCTATGAATCAGCAAAAAGCAAGCAACTTTATGCCCAAACTAATTTAAAAAACAAAACATAAACTAGCATTTGTGGAAACCATTCGTTTCTTTGAATGGCTAATTCCAATTTCCATAGATGACAACTATTTTCATGAAAGAATCTATCATGGGTGAAAGGCTGCAGTACAGAGTCACAAAACCCTTTATAGGGGTGGGATAATTACTTTTTTTTGCACAGACTGTCAGAAAAATGACAAGCTTTTCTCTTTAATAAAAACACTCCTGCGGTTCTCCAGAGATTTGTACCGGAATACTTGGTCGACTTTCCGTAAAACCGTATGAGATTTTGCCGTTCGAGGATTGTTCAGAGGGTACTTACCTGTGCCTTGTAGGAACTCGTCATTTCATATTTTTAACTGTTGAACGAATTCAAACAAATTAACTACAAAGTCATTTCCCAAAGGGAGACCGTCATGTACCTAAAATGCACAATCCGGAGGGTTTAGACCAGGGGTGTCCAAACTGACTTGTGGACTTCAACTCCCAGAATTCCCCAGCCAGCCATGCTGACTGGGGAATTCTGGGAGTTGAAGTCCACAAGTCTTAAAGTTCCCAAGTTTGGACACCCCTGCTCTATGGCAAGGGGAGGGTTTTCCAGTTGTCTCCACAATTGATAGGGCTTTCGGTTATGACAGGTAGAGGAAAAAGGACGCCGCGCTAGGAGGAGACTCTATGGTGGGAGAACTGAACTTCCGGTCAGCTCCAGAATTGAACAGGGGGCTTTGGACCTTTGTGACTCCCGGTGTTTTCTTTTCTGTGGGAAACGGGTCCAAATGGCTCTTTGAGTGTTTGCTGACCCCTGACCTTGTGGGTTTCATGCCAAAGATAGGGCTGGAACTGATGGCCTCCCAGTTTCTAGACTGATGCCCTATCCACCTCAAACTGACTTTCAAAACATGTAAATATAAATATATAAATAAATATAAACTGACCTCCATTTGCAATGCTTGTTCTTCGGAATTTAATTGGCAAAGCTCAATGACCTCCCATAGAAAATCTGGTAGGGTGCAGTTTTGATTTGCAGAACGAAGGTATCTTGGGTAAGCACAGAATTGCCTTACTGTGGGTTACAGAATTTCACACACACACACACACACACACACACACACACATCTCAACTTCGACCACTTCAAAATGTGTGGATCTCACCTTCAACATGCTGGCTGGGGAATTCTGGGAGTTGAGGTCCACGCCTTTAAAGTTGACTGGGGAATTCTTGGAGCGAAGGGAACGCTGGCTGGGAAATTCTAGGCGTTGAAGTCCACATGTTTAAAGTTGACTGGGGGATTCTGGGAGTGCAGGGAATGCTGGCTGGGGAATTCTGGGAGTTGAAGTCCACACAATTAAAGTTGAACAGGAGAATTCTGGGAGCATAGGGAATGCTGGCTGGGGAATTCTGGGAGTTGAGGTCCACGCCTTTAAAGTTGACTGGGGAATTCTGGGAACATAGGGAGAATGCTAACTAGGGAATTCTTAGCGTTGAAGTCCACATGTTTAAAGTTGACTGGGGAATTCTGGGAGCGCAGGGAGAATGCTAGTGAGGGAATTCTGGGAGTTGAAGTCCACACATTTTGTCTATCCTGGTATGTTTTCCCTGGCTTCATCTCAGGAAAAAAGACCACTAGTCCTCATCGTCCATTAGAATCCTGAGGAAGTGAACAGCATTCAGCCCATTTCTTTAGCCGTTCAACAATCTAACTTTCAATCAATGCTTCATGAATAAACCTTGATTAGCTCAAACCAGGCTGACGTTTCTCATCTGTAGGCTCAGGACTGTTTATCCAAAGGCCTTCAGTTCCCCCACAGGCATTTCAAATACATGTGCAAGCTATTAGACTTCTACTTCCAACAGATAGTACGAATGCCTTAGCTGTAATCTTTCACGACAGTATTACTCAGTTGGAAAACCTGCCTAGGATGGTTTCTTTTTTTTCGTAGCCTGAGGCTGCGCTTGCTAAGGTTTGAACGGCTGAGAAGCTGCTATCCAAATGGAATTAATCAAACTGCCCTTTGCCAGCTTGGAAGCAAAACTTCAGTCCCCTTTTCCCTGTCTTGGCAGTACAACGAGATCCTCTCTGACGACCCACTCCGCTCTAAGGTATAAGCTTACCCCCAAAAGCTTTTTTAATTTCACACCCACTCGGGATTACAGGTGGGAGGTATGCATTTGGGGGCTCTTCCAGGGATTTTTCCATTCAAAACACCGGGAGGATTTAGCCTGGATGGGAAGTTGGCAACCTTGAAACTGCTAAAACCCCACTTCTGAGTCAAGAGAGGTTAACTTCTGAGAGCCAGTGTGTCTAGTGGTGAAGGCACTAGGCTACAAACTAGGAGACAGTGAGTTCTAGTCCTGCCTTAAGCATGAAAGATGGTTAGGTGACTTTGGATCAACCATTAGGAGACAGTGACTTCTAGTCCTGAAAAATTGGGTGCACACCGAACCGGCAGTAATGCCGGTAGCAACTCCCCTGTTCGAATCCCTAGCGCCGCGTAACTGAGTGAGCTCCCGTTACTTGTCCCAGCTTCTGCCAACCTAGCAGGTAAAAATGCAAGTAGGAAAATAGGAACCAACTTTGGTGGGAAGGGAACAGCATTCCGTGCGCCTTCGCCGTTGAGTCATGCCAGCCACATGACCACGGAGACGTCTTCGGACAGTGCTCTTCGGCTTTGAAACGGAGATGAGCACCGCTCCCTGGTGTCGGGAACGACTAGCAGATATGTGCGAGGGGAACCTTTACCTATGATTGCCTGTCCTTTCTTCCCATTCATCCCACCTACCTGCTTTTACAGATGCCAGCCACGAAGGAAAGGAGGAGTGTTACCAGCGCACACGCAGGGACGGATCCCTGTTTCAACAGTTCTACGATAATGCTGGCCTCCACCCCTTCAGACTGCCAGTGGGTGAGCCTGATGGGCCCCTCGTCATACCGGTCCTTCATGAAGAGCAATTTGCTTTTAGCAACAGTGTCAAACACAGCGGAGAGCTTGGAAGCGTCGTCTGCCTTCTGGTTGGAAGCCAGCCCGGGATGGTTAGGCGGGTGAAGCTGTGACAACATCACTTTACGCTGGTCGTAATAGATCACGACGATTTCTTCGACGCCGACGCTGCTGCTGCTGCTGGATTCCTTCCAGGTGGCCAAACAGTTCCAAAACTTCCTGTCCTTTTGCCTGCCGAGTTGGATCCAGGGGCCCTGGGAAAAAATGGTGCCCAGGTCTTCCAGGAACCTTTGCAAATTCTGCTTTTCTTCGCTGTTAGTCCAGGAACCCAATACGGACAGTTGGACTTGGGTGGCACGTTGCATTTTAGAGAGGTACTGCTTCACTTGGCCGGGAATCAAAGGGAAATGGATGACAGCCAGGATAACAATGGAGTTCTGTTCGGGAATCCATCGTCCGATCAGAAGGCCGCTTTCCGCCGAAGCGCAGCAAAGAGGGAAAAAGACTTTAAACGTCATGATGTGGAAATCTGAAAGGTATAAGGGAACAGGAACAAAAAAATGAAATAAACAAGCTGCTTTCTGAAACCCTTGCACTGGAGCAAATTAAGAGAGTTTAAGCCTTCAACTAACTGAAGGAAGTACTTGTTGGGACCCGCCAGTGGCCAGCGGAGCTGACAGCAGATTCAGACAGTGGGGAGGAACCTGGGCCATCCTGGAACCCAGGGAAGGCTCTGAGGAGGGCTCTGTGTCAGAGGGGGCAAAAGCCGTATGCCAGTTATCAGCTGCCTTCAGAGTCAGACATCAGTAAGGCAGAGGAACAGCTGGAGCCTGTTCCCCGTGTGCGTCTGCAAAATTTCCAGATGAAGGGAAGAGCTAAGAACAGGGGTCGACTTGGGAGTAAGACCAGATGATGAATGGCCCCTCCCAGCGGAAAGAAAAGAGGAGCGAAAGGGGAGGGGAGTTTGCAGGAGACAATTAGTTCGCTTAATTGGTTTGTGACTCTCCGAGACTCCTTGCCACGTTTTGCAGTTATCGGCCAGGCAGCTCTCCAAGCCAGACAAGGTCTGTGACCGTAAATCCTCCCTCGAAAGACTTTGCTGGAGGTGAATGAGAAGAATTCACAGCAAATTAATAAAAGGGTTTTTTTGTTGGGAGAAGGAGTTTGCTTCAGGCTCTTGGGAAGCCTAGATCAGAACAGTACTTTCGTTGCTGTTTCTATAGAGAGTATGTGACAGGAGAACAGCTGTATTATTCAAAAACTCTCTCTCTCTCTCTCTCTCTCTCTCTCTCTCTCTCTCTCCCTCCCTCCCTCCCTCCCTCCCTCCCTCCCTCCCTCCCCTTTCTCAATCCAATCTACTTTACAGGATTCTTTGAGGAAAAAGAGGAGATGGGAACATTATGTATGCTTTCTTGAGTTGTACAACGATGGACTATGTATAACAGAATAAATATGTTAAACAGCCATCTCTCAGATAATCGCTTATTACAGGACAAAGGGGAGCTAAAGGGTCTCCAATTGTTATTATTTTCCCAACTACGAAATGTGGATAAAGTGGCATTTCTCTGTATAGCTACCACCGGAACAATTAAGTTAATTAATCAGATGATTAAACTAAACAAGCACAAGGGCTGCCACGGCGGATTAGATTAATGAATCAGCTCCAAAGCCAGTTGCAACTGAATAGTTCAGAACTCAAGTTCTCTTGAAAGGAAGAAAACTGGGTGGTCTAATTAAAAGCAAGCATTTCATCTATTAAGTCAAATGCTGGGGTTTTTTTTATACTCCAAAGGCATTTAAAGTCATGATGTCGCTCTCAAAAACAATACAGGATTCCTTTCTAAATCCCAGCAAAATGTGGGGTGTTACATACCCACATTTTTGCAGTTCAAAAAAGCAATTAATGGGAAGTTTCTATCGAGAGCCCAGCTGGATTAAACCCAGTGTTTAATTGTAGAAGGCTCCAATGTCTTTAGCAATAGCCTGATTGCCCTCCATCCCCCCCCTCAAAATAGTACCTTAACGGCTTTCATTATCAGCAGCTTAATTTCGTCGCTACAGTCCTACAGAGAAGGCACAAAGCAGCAGTCATAAAAGATCTCTAGGGCGGTTTTGTTACTCTCCCGGTTACTGTACTTTTTACCAGCAATCCAGTTTTTTTCCGAATTCCTGCTGCCTTCTTCTTGTGAGATCCAGCAGCCGGAAAATAAGAGACTATTTAGCCGTTGACAAGGTCACGTTGGCCTTGGGTGTCCCACGAGGAGGCTAGTCCACATTGCGCCCGCTACATGACACAGGCTTAGCCACCCCATGAGTAACTGCTCATACGTAATTTAATTTTATACCCAATTGTATCCATCCCTTGTGCGGTGCGTTTTTAAAAACAATTCAACTGCTCTGATGTTTTATATTTGGCTAGACATTTTATATGCGGTTTTAGCCAATGACGTTGGTCCCACCACTTACCTCCCTTCTAACAAGTGAATTGCCTTTTAGGTTTCTGCGTCAGAAGAACAAGGAGAAGAGAAGAAGTTAAAAAAACAACAACCTAGAGATTGTGGCTGTGGCATGTAGGAGGTTTTACGAAGGACTGCAGGATTTCCTAGGTGGAAGGCACGAAAGAGGGATAGTATCAACTTATTTGAATTCTCCGCCCCAATCAACCACTCTGTTTTCACTCTAAAATTCAAGGTGACATCCAAAACATAAACATTACAGTCGATAAGACCAGTTTACAGTATCCAGCCATCTGCTGTCCTTCACCACCATTCCAAGGTTGTCATGCAAAAAACAACAACAACAACAACCCCGTGGGCTGTTTTTATAAGTCCAATCAGCAGAATGGAAATGTTAGTTTACAGTAGGTAGACAGAATAGAATAGAACAGAACAGAACTTTTTATTGGCCAAGTTTGATTGGACACACAAGGAATTTGTTTTTGGTGCATAAGCTCTCAGGGCACACAAGGAGAACAAAATACATTCATCAAGAATGCATTGATGAAAGATGCAACACTTAATGATAGCCAAGGTTACCAATAAGCTATCAAATAGTACGAGGAAACAAATAAAAACAATATAAATTGAAAGATACAAGCAACATGGTTATAGTCATAAGTGGGAAGAGATAGATACTAGGAAGAAAGCAAAGAATAATAGTAATACAATCTTAGTAAATTATTTGAGAGTGTTGTGGGTATTTGTTAAGCAGAATGATGGCATTCGGGGGGAAAACCGTCCTTGTGTTTAGTTGTTCTGGTGTGCAGTGCCCTATAGCCTTGTTTTGAGGGCGGAAGTTGAAATAATTTATGTCCAGGATGCGAGGGGGTCTGTATTTTCACAGCCGTCTTTGTGACTCTGCATGAGTGTACAGGTCCTCAATGGAAGGCAGGTTGGTAGCAATTTTTGCAATTCCCTTGAAGTCTGCGTTTGCCTTGTTTGGTTGCAGAGCCAAATCAGAGAGTTATAGAGGTGCAGATGACAGACTCAATAATTCTTCTGTAGAACTGAATCAGTAGCTCTGTGGGCAGTTTGAGCTTCCTGAGCTAGATTGGAAATCAGGTAGGTTGGAAAGCATATATGCAGAAAAGGAAGCCGTTGCCGACTTCCTTTCTGTTAATATAAAGTACAGCTGATCTCTGACATTTTCCCCTGGAAAAGGGACAATTCATTTGCATTGAAAATGCCTTGACTTACCCAGGGAAAAAAAAAATCCAGCCTGTCAAATAGTGTTGCAGGAGGCAGTGTCTGTTTATGGATGAATTCCCAGTCTCTTGAGGCAGAAAAGAGGTGTCTGGTTGATACATGCTCTTTACCACGTATATGGAGTTTATAAGAAGAGAAGGACTACAGTTTCTGGGACGGGGCTATTTCCTCTTCAGCCCCCCCATTCACTTAGGAATGTGGGGCAGCTGTCAGTGTGGGTAAATGTTGGAGAGTCAATTGATCTCCAGGCTTAGGAGGAAGAAACAGGAATAAGATTCACAGCGCGGCAACTTTTAGGAGTAGCAAGCATTGAAACACCTTATGCACCCCATTGCTTAGCTCGGGGGGGGGTGTCAGGAACCCATGGCTCTGGAGCGGCATGTGGCTCTTTCATCCCTCTGCTGTGGCTCCCTGACACCGGTCAGCTCCACAATTGATAGGGCTTAGGCTGAATGGTTAGGGCAGGGAGAGGAAAAAGATGCTGAACTAGGAGGAGACTCTATGGTGGGGGAAACAGACTTCCAATCGGCTCCAGAACTGAACGGGGGGTTTCCGGATAGGACCTTTGTGGCTCTTTGAGTGTTTAAGGTTACTGACCCCTGGCTTAGGTGAAGAGATCAACTGCCAGGAAAGCAAGTCATAGGGAGGGGGGGAATAAACATTAGATATATTTGTGCTTTGCAAAATTGTTTGTCTGCCACAGGGCTATTTTTCTGTAAAATTAATAATAAAATAAAATAAATAATAAATAATAATAAAATTATAACAGGAGAAGTTAACAAACTACAAAGACCTACAAATAAAAATAAAACAACTATGGTGAAAGCAAGCATCAATAGTAATAGGCACCTAGGGTGCATTTCCAAAACAACTGGCATCCCATTTGAACATCAACGCCATTGACAAAAGACACCAGTCAATTGCAAAAGGCAACTTTACTCAGAACAACCTATACCCTGTAATCAACATCTGACTACCCCAGGTCCTTAGGAAGGACTCAGCAGATAAAAGTGTCAAATCCCAAAAATATCTGGAGCACCACTTCAACACCAATGGCACTGAGAAAATGACCGTCAACTGCAAAAAAGCAGCTTTACTTGAAACAGCTTACATCCTGCAATAAGACCTTTAACACCAACAAACAACATCATCTGCCTATTTCAGGTTCTTTGAGAAAGAATCAATAGGTGGGTAAAAAATATAAAATCCAGTCTAAGCATTTGGCCGACTGCAACAAACCATAAGAAGTGAGGGTTTTTTTAAAAAAAAAAGTTAAAGGGAAGTTTTAAAAAAACACCACTAAAGGGAAGTTCAGCAGTTCTAAAGGATAATATTTTACTTAGTAGTTGAAGAATGAACATTTGCCCAACCTTCATAGGGGGAAGGCATTAATAAATAAAAATCTGGTTGTTGGACCAGGGTGCTTGGAGGACCTCAATGGGTGGTAGATGTTGGTGGGACACGTGGCCTACTGAATTTGCCACCTTGCTCTTTTTTCTAGATTCTATTTATTATAACACAAACAACCCAGGGTTTAATTCAACCCCAATTTTAAAAAATGCAAATATCTGAAAAATCTCCTGAATCTTAAAAACAAAAAACTGAATTGCACCATAAGCTGTCAAGACTTTAATGCCTCCATTTCAGCCTGGATTTACTACCTTCCCTTTAAGCAAGTGACGAAGATTTTAACTGGGCAGGTACATATAACCTCCTGTGTCATCACTCATGTTCAGGCCTCCCTTGCAGGAGCTGGTCTCCTCCTAAAGACCCAACTCCAAACATCTTCCCCCAAAGATCCTCCCCCCAAAAAAACCCCAGCTCAAAGGTCCTCCCCAAAGATCCCATTTCAAACATCAAGCCAACCCAAGATCCTCTTCTAAAGATCCCATCCCCAATATCTTTTCTAAAGACCCCAACCCCTCCTCAAAGACTCCACCCCAAGGACTCTCTCTGCAAGAGCCCACCCCAAACATCTCCCCCCAAAGAATCCACTTCAAAGATCCACCCCAAAGATTCTCCACAAACATTGTCTGTCAAAGATCCTCCCCCAAAGGTTGAAGAAGTTGAGGCAGCAACATATTGATTTAAAACCTGAATTGTTTTTGTTGGGTATCCTACCAGGGAAATATAGTAAAGAAAATGTATATTTGATTATTCATGTAATAACTGTGGCTAGAATTGTGTTTGCACAAAATTGGAAAGCTGAAGAAATCCCTACAGATGAAAACGTGATTAAGAAAATATTAGAATGTGCAGAAATGAACAGATTAACATTAGCAATTAAAGGAAAGGGAAAATCTGATTATTATATTATATGGGAGCTATTTTATCATTGGCTGGAGAATGAACATGGGAAAAATGTATCATAAAATTAAATAAATTAGGAAGAGAAATGTTAGAATAGTAGGTATTTTAAGATGTAATGTTAAGATACAATTAAACCTATATAAAGAATATAATGGTAAGCTTTAACTACTTTGACACACAAAAATTGTACTCAGATGACACACTGATTAATGAATGATGAAATGCTTGTACTAAAGGGGAAAAAAAACTTTTATAAAAAAAGATCCTCCCCCAAAGACTCTCTTCCCCAAGACTGTACCTCAGTGTCCCCACAGTCACAGGATCATGATTGGGGCCCTTGGCAATCTGCACATGGTTACAATGGTCACAGCTTCCCACAGTCACATCCTCACCCCTTGTGATCTTCACTGCCAGCTTCCAATAAGTCAAGTCAATGGGGAAACCAGCCACCACCTGATGTTGTGCTTAATGACTGCACAGGAATCCTTAACAACCACAACCTGAACTGCCATTGTACACTAAAGACTGTTAGATATTAGTTCTAATATCTAGTTTTAATATTAGTTCATTACCCAATCTAATATTAGTTCATTACCCAATCGAACAAAGACTGCATTTAATTTTGTTGTACAAGGTGCAGTGACAATGAACTAAACTAAACTAAACATCCTTCTCCCAAATACCCTCCCTCCAAAGACCCCCGCCCCACCCCATTCTGCCTTAACCCAAAGCAGACCCCAGCCCTTTTGCAATCCGTCAAAGCTTCTTCCCCTACGGGAACAAGGCGACCCTCCTCGCCCATCTGCTTCCCATCCAGGCGCTTCCAGGACTCAACTGGGGAACCCTTGGTGGCCCAATTCACACAACACTCCCCCCCTCCCAATCCCTGGGTTTGATTCCTGCATCAGGCGAGCCCTCCCGCGGGGATTCTAGGCCGGCGAAAGGCCCAGCATCCCAAGAGAGACCCATCCCATGGTGGTTTATTCAACAAACTCAGTTTAAGCGGTGCTTATTCTAGGGTTCGAATAGGTGCAGGGACCCTGGGCAAAAAAGGGGGGTTACCTTGTCCTCATTTGCCCCCGTTTCAGTGGAGAGCCCCCCTTTTGTTCCCCAAACTTACCCCCCTCGCTTTTGCCGCCCCCCCGAAACACGGAAGAGGCAGAGAAGAACTCGCGCCGCTTGACATTCAACCCACTTCCGGGTGCTCCTGGATGGTTACTAGGAGACGCAGTCCGTCCCTCAAAGACGTCCGTCCGGGCCGTCCTTGCCTAATAGTCCTCCGGCGACCTCTTGCGTTCGCCTACATTGCGTTCCGCCTCATCGAGCTTCCCTTTTTGCGTAAAGAAAGGAGGCGTTCCCCGTTGCCCTGCATTCTTTGAAACGGATCCAGCTGTTTAATTTTAGATTTTTACTACTATTTTATTTGCTCTCACCAGCAGTTCGACCTATTTTTATGGAGGGGGGGAAGCTGCTCTTTTCGTTTTGCTTAATGACGAGTTCCCCCCCCTCGCCTGTTATTGTTATTGATGGACAATATCAATAATAAAGTTAATAACAATAATACAATGTTAAACATTAACAATAACGTCGAGTCGTTATTCTGATCATGCTGAGCTTTCCACACGTTGCCCTTCAGAAACAACTTCACTGAATGCAAATAAAGAAGTGGAAGTTTGTCCTTTTGGGGAACATTCAAATGCAGTGTTTAGAATAGAATAGAATAGAATAGAATAGAATAGAATAGAATAGAATAGAATAATTTATTAGCCAAGTGTGATTGGACACACAAGGAATTTGTCTTTGGTGCAGATGCTCTCAGTGTACATAAAAAGACAAGATACATTCGTTAAGAATCATAAGGTACAACACTTAATGATAGTCATAGGGTAAAAATAAGCAATCAGGAAACAATCTATATCAATATAAATTGTAAGGATACAAGCAAAAAGGTACAGTTCTGCAGTCATAAGTGGGAGGAGATGGGTGATAGGAACAATAAGAATAAGAACAGTAATAGTAATGCAACCTTAGTGAATGGTTTGACAGTGGTGAGGGAATTATTTGTTTAGCAGAGTGTTCTTGTGTCTAGTTGTCTTGGTGTGCAGTGCTCTCTAACGTCGTTTTGAGTGTTGGAATTGAAACAATTTATGTCCAGGGGCCTGTAAATATTTTCTGTAAATTTGGCAGATGTGTGGATTACAATTTCCCAAATCCCCCAGCCAGATGGCTGGGGAATTCTGGGAGTTCAAGTCCAAATGTCAAGTTTCAAGAAGACTGAAATAAAAGATCAATAATATAAAAGTCACACTACATCAGTCAAATTGGTTAAAAAAATCTTTCTGAAAAATTCTCAAAGATGTTGTCTTACATTCTACAAATACAGAACCACCTGAACTGTTAAAATTTTTACTTTATATTTCTTACCATAGTGAAAATAAAGAAATAAACCATGACTTTATTCTTAAGCAACTTGGTTTTGACTTGAATGATCTTTTGTAACTTATAGCAATACAGCAAGAGCAGCAGACTTACATTCTGCTTCACAGTGCTTTGCAGCCCTCTCTAAGCGGTTTACAGAGTCAGCATATTGCCCCCCCCAACAATATTAAATTCATGTGTGCATTAATTACACACACCCATGCACACAACCATAGAACAGAACTTGCAAGTTTACCCATGTGCAGCATGTAATTTGATGCCACAATACAGACACTACAGACACAAAATTTCACTGACAATCTACACACATATGAAACGCGGTTTGCTTACATCAGGAATGAGTTTTGCTTTTATTTCATACTGACCTGATTAAATGTACAGTAATGCAGAAAGTGGAAGCTCTTGTAGCGGCTTTTCAGATTGCCAACTGCGCCCTGCTTATTGCATGAAGAGCCTTTACTCTGCAAAGCAAAATTAACCGTTGCTGTCCACACCCTGGGCAGATACATAGCTTTCTTTCAATGGAAGGTCTGGCTCTTCCAATTTCCTGATAAGCTTCATGCCATCTCAACTGTTATCTCTTTGAGGATTAGCCTTGTCTGCCTCCAAACTATTTGGCTGGAAGCTGATAACTCTACAGAATGGCTCAGAATCTCCCCATGCGCAATTTCCCTCTTTAACATCTGTCTTTGGCACCGTGGCAGTGTGTCTTTTATTATAAAAGGCAGTCTTTCATTAGAGAAAGTTATCCTTTAGATTTATATTGTAGGGCGTTAGCACCCACCCCTCTCCTAGAAAAATGAAACGATTTAGGAAAAATTTAAAAGGCACAATATTATATTTCCCTGGATGAGAAAATGGGGAAACATGTTTTTAGGCAGGAAACAGACTCACTCTTAATAGCCCCCACCCTCCTAAGCCCACAGCAGATGTCCTTACTTAAGGGATAAAGAGATAGCTAGGTCTATTCATAGGCAAATTCCCTCACCCAAGATCCAACAAAGGTAGGATTAGCCCTCTACCAGTGGTGAAATTCAATTTACCCAAAAAAAATGTGGCCGTGGCTTGGTGGGCATGGCAGGGGAAGGATACTGCAAAATCCCCATTCCCTCCCCACTCTGGGGCCAGCCAGAGGTAGTATTTGCTGGTTCTCCGAACTACTCAAAATTTCCTCTACTGGTTCTCCAGAACCTGTCAGAACCTGCTGAATTTCATCCTTGCCCTCTACCCATCTCACCACAAGGCACTTGAGAATATTACATCATCAGGAGTGGGTTCCTGCCATCATTAACTATCGGTTCGGTGCCTGAAAATTTTTGCAAGTTGAAAACAGCAAAAAATAAACTGGCATAAATACAATGAAAAACAATTAAAATGACAAAGCAACAGATAAAAACACAGAAGAGTATACTTACAAACTCACAAACAATACAGCCACTTCCAGGATTACTATATTTATTTATGCTTCGCTGCTGGCTTAGCCAAACAAGTGGCTTGCAATACAACTCTACAATATTGGTTTTAAATAACAAAAGACAGGTATGATGCAAATCAAGTTCATGGCTGACTGAGCAATTCTGGGGGTTGAAGTCCACACATCTGAACACGGTCAAGGCTGAGAAACATTGTCCTACGCAGGGTTGCTGCCCTGATCTGGGGTTCATGACTGAAAAGACCATCTCAAAGAGGGGAATTCGTCATCCTTGCCCAGCCAAGTTTCAATAATAGCTGAACATTGGGATTCTCTTCTGGTCAGAAGAAGAGATGCCTTAAATTTTCAACTGCTGATTCTTTAATCTGCCAATTTCTCCCATCATACCTCCTTTTGCCTATCACAAAGGAGTGGAATAGAACATCCGAGGACTGCCCGGAGAGGACAGTGGAGGATCCTATCCTGCCTTCCTCGTGGTGAACAGCTTGGATTGTCACCAGGTATAACGTCAGGCATGTAATGGGGCCTGACGCGATATTTGAAGACTTTGACGTCGTTGTCCCCACTGTCAGTGACAAAAAGCGAGCCGTCCGTGGCACAGGCGACGCCGGTCGGTCGGAGAAGGCCTTTAGAAACGAGACAGATTGCAGAGCCGTTCTGAGGGAACAGGTGGATTTTTGCCGCTGTTCGTCCGCAACGATAATATTGCCTTCTTTATCGGCACAGAGGCCTGCAGGGTTGCCAAATGAGTGGCCGTATTTGCTGCTGACGAAGAGACCAACTTGTGGCTGCTGTCAAAGAGCTTGACCTCCCCACATTCTTCGCTCACGGCAAAACCCCCGTCGGGGATGCTGCAGACGTAGCGTGGCCCGCTTAGGTTGGAGATGGAATGAGCGTTCTGCATCTTGAAAGCTCGGTCCAGGGCGAAGACGTGGACTTTTCCTTCGGTGTAGTCGGCCACCAGTATCCGTCCCGATGCGTCGACGGCAATCCCTCTGGGGGAGCAGAAGTTCCCAATTCTGAGCCACGCTCCCTTGGAGAACTTGGAGCGGTCATTGAAGACGTGGATGGTTCCGTTCAGCATGTCCGTGACGGCCACCATCCCGGCTCTGGTGAGGGTCACGTCCTCGGGTAAAAAAACCTCCCTCTTCCATTCCACGCAGGGGATGGACCGAAACACCTGGCCAGAGCGATTCAGAACGTCCACTCTGGGTGCGTTTTCGGTAGTGAGGTAGACCACCCCATCTGGGGAGCAGTGAATTCCACCCACGGCCCCATAATGGTTCCTATTGGGGTTGGAGACCCTCCGGACGAGGTCATCTTGCCGATAATAAAGGTGGTTTTTGATATTGTCGAGGTCATGACAAATGACCTTGGCTTTCTCCACCAGTTGGTGAACTTGGTGGTCAGTCACCATGCCCATGCCTGGGTGGTTGGTCAGGAGAGGACTGGCTTTCTGAAAAGTGGAGTCTGATTTGACTTGGAGGGTGTAAACCGTCTTCAGAAGTTTCTCCTTGCGTTGCGTGTCTTCTAAGGTATAATCCATCCTTTCAAAAAACAACAACAACCCATCAACGTGGTTATAAACTATCATACAGTCTGGGAAGGGTTTGGGGGAGAGGGAGGAGATAGTTCTGAAGACTACAGTGGGAGTGAGTAAAGGCCACAGATTTAGATGCTGAAGATTCCAAGTGAAATAAAGGAGGAGGAGGAGGAGGAGGAGGAGGAGGAGGAGGAGGAGGAGGAGGGAGGAGGGAAAAGGGAATGTTGGTGTTCTCTGAGCCTAATTATTTTCTTGCAGATCTTTCATTAGCCAACTAGGTAACATCATCAGTGCTAGAAGTTTGTTTCCTGTTTATATGCCCCCTGTTAAGGCAAGCCACTTGCACATAGAGCAAACCCCACTCCCTTCTAGCACTGATGGCGTTACCTGGTTAGGTAAGAAATGTCTACAGGGAAACAACCAAGCTTAGAGAGCACCAAGGAGCCCACAGTACAACCCTGATCTAAAAACATTCCCCTCTATCGTTACTTAAAACTAAACCATCATCCCCACCCACCACCTCCCCATCCTTGTCCTTTCCTTGCTAGATAGAACCCGAAACCTAGATTAGCATAGAAGGTAGTCCTTGACTTACAACTCTTTGTAGGGAGACTGTTCAAAGTTATCACGGTGGTGCTGGGAAAAAAAAAAGACTTACAAATGGTTTTTGCACTTATGACCATTGCAGCATCTCAGCCGTCACACAATCACAATTCAGGTATGTGGCAACAACGCTTTCACGAACGTTGCGGCATCCAGCCATCACGCAATCATCCTTTGGGATCTACTCAGCAGACCTCCGACGTGCAAACTCAACGGAGAAGCCAGCGGGGAGGGTCACAAGTCACGATCGTGTGGTGCTTCCCTTAACGGCCGCACCACCTAACAGCAAAATTCCCAGTGCTTATCACAGTCCTAAAGGCAAGGATTCCCTGGAGAATGGTCCTAAAGTCTAAGTCCGTGATGGCAAATCTAGGGCACGGGTGGCACAGGGGGCACCCAGAGCTCTCTCTGCGGGCACATGAGCTGTTGACCTAGCTCAGCTTCACTGGGCATGCGCGTGCTTCCCACCAGCCAGCTGATTTTTAGGCTGCTGCGCATGCACAGGGGTGGAGGATGTGCAAGCGCATGCGCTGGTGGGGTCAGGCGCACATTCAAGGGGCGGGGATTGCGGGAGGCAGCGGGAGGGCAAGGGGTTTGTCGTGCACGCATTACATTATGGGTACGGGCAAGCGCCTGCTTTTGGCACGCGCCGACAGAAAGGTTAGCCATGACTGATCTCAGTGATTCTCACACTGGCGAACAGCCTTTCTTCCCCACCACCCCTTCACCGCCTGCACAATGCCTGTTTGAGGAAGTAGAGAACGATGTCACACCAACAGGCTTCAACACCAAACGATGCGGTTGTGGATGTGATCACCCCGCTGCCCACCTCTCCCAGCAAGCATTTCAAAAAGCCCACGGTCCCAATTTTAAACTAAGCTCGCATTTCATGTACCTGTGGTCCAAGTTGAATAAATAAATGTTCTGCTCTTTACCTGAACACAACAGCAGGTGAGAGGGATCTGTTTCTTGTGACACACAGCTGCAATTAGTCACCCGGGGTTTTGTTGTTAGTGACAGGAATTTCCTTGGCTGACCAATACTTGTGTCAATAGGATAGCTTCACCCTGTAAACACAAAGGCGCTCGTATCAAATGCGCGGCAGAAGGATCCTTGATTGCATTTAGGCCGCGGTAGAGGGAACATTGTAAATGAAATGACATTTAGCAGCCTTATATCGATCTAATATTCTGTGCCAGGTTCTTTGAAATTGGGGTTCACCCCTTATGATTTGTCTTTTAAATGCCTTGGGTGAACTTAGCTTTTGGGACTCATCAATCAAGTCTTTTGCCTTAGTATGATATAAGAACAGATAGATATGATAGATAGATTAAAAGATAGCTAGATATAGATAATAGATAGATATATAGATTAAATAGATAGATAATGATATATAAAGAGAGGTTATTCATAGCTATATCATCTATATCTATATTATTTATCTATCTATCTATCTATCTATCTATCTATCTATCTATCTATCTATCTATCTATCTATCTATCTATCATCTATCTATCTACCTACCTACCTACCTACCTACCTACCTACCTACCTACCTACCTGAAGAGGAAACTCAAAGTTTCCTGAAGAGGAAACTCAAAGACTTTGGCCGCCTAATGAGAAGGAAGGACTCCCTGGAGAAGAGCCTCATGCTGGGAACGATGGAGGGCAAAAGAAGAAGGGGACGGCAGAGAATGAGGGGGCTGGATGGAGTCACTGAAGCAGTCAGTGTGAGCTCCAATGGACTCCAGAGGATGGCAGAGGACAGGAAGGCCTGGAGGAAGGTTGTTCTTGGGGTCGCGATGGGTCGGACATGACTTCGCAACTAACAACAACCACCTAGTAGTTTGAGTGGGATCCAAGAAACTTTGATTCAAGTTCTTTCCATTATTATAAACTTCAGTAGCTGCCTTGCGCCACCTTCTCCCCTAATGTAGCTTGGCAGTAAGGGCCGTGTGATCAAGAAGAACCAGGATTGCAGGTCCAGATGGACGGATGGAGACTTTAACAATGAGAAAGTAAATTCATAGGTGATAATTTGATCCCTGCTACCTGGCAGGTCATAATTCAGGAACTGGCAGAAGGCCTTTTGGACATTCAGAAAGCCACAGACTTTGGAGGGGCCATTAGTGACTTTTGGTGGCTTCTAAACAGGCTGTGACAAGTCTTAATCTCTGGAAAGGTGAAGGAATGCCTGAGGCCCTCTTGATATGTTTATCTCCGTGATTAAAACCACACCAGCTCCACAAGAGGTCAGAGTTGGTTGCCAAGTGCCATTGTTTTCATAAAACAAGGAGGAAGCAAAACAGAAATACAGCTCTTCACCTGCTTCCTGGATCTCCAGCTGAGGCCACCCAGCTTACCTGTTGGGTTGAGTTATTGAATTCTCACAGTAAAACGACCGCATTTTTTCGGAGAAAGAACAAACTGAATATTATGTGATATGGGAGGTATTTTATCAATGGCTGGAGAACAGTGGTGGGTTGCAGGCGGTATGCCCCGGTACGGGCGTATCGGTACCTGCCTGGAGCACCAAGTACCGTTCCGGTACGGTGCTCCGGAGGGCCCACCCGCCTACCCAAGCCCCTTATCTATATTTGAGGTCTTCGGGGCTTACGTGCCCAGAGCGCATGACGCCTGTGCGATGCTCTGCCGAGCAACTGGAGCATGGCGGAGTCTCGCGGAGGCGTCGCAAGAGGTAAGGATGCATGCGGTATGATTGCAACGGGATCCGGAACCCACCACTGTTGGAGAATAAAAAAGGAGTTTGGAAATGAAGAAGATGAAAAAGAAAGTAAATATTGATAAAGATGTAAATAAAAGGATATTGTTTATATATATAAATATATATAGCCCAAAACCCAGCCTGAAGATGGCGAGTGGGACCTCGCCGAAACGTTGCCAAGACAATCTCAATCTTACATGGGAAAAGACCCATACACAGACACACACAAATACATCCATATAATGAGATTAAGGATGCTTAATTTTAAAATGTATTATTATTATTATAAGATATCAAGAAGAAAATGGAGAGCATTATAATGTTTAAACATTTAACATACGATAATATTAAGCTTAGTGAAATAATGTTATATGAATGCGAACGAGATGAAAAATGGTGAATAATGTTGCACAGAGATGTTTGTAACCAGAGCACATAGTGCAGATGAACAGACCACGCATTGTCCTCGTGGCATCTTTTAAAGTCAGTGTCTCTCAACCTGGGCTTTCCCATTGGCTTTGGACTGCACCTTTGATAATTTTCTGCAATTTTGGCATTCTCCGTCCTCCCCTTCTTCTTTTGCCCTCCATCTTTCCCAGCATGAGGCTCTTCTCCAGGAAGTCCTTCCTTCTCATCAGGTGGCCAAAGTACTTGAGTTTCCTCTTCAGGATCTGGCCTTCTAAAGAGCAGTCAGGATTGATCTCCTCTAGGACTGACCAGTTGGATGGCCTTGCAGTCCAAGGGACTCACAGGAGTCTTCTCCAGCACCAGAGTTCAAAGGCCTCCATTCTTTGGCGCTTATGGTCCAACTTTCACAGCCATCCATTGCAACTGGGAAAACCACAGCCTTGACTATATGCACTTTTGTTGGCAGGATGATGTCTCTGCTGTCTAGTCTGCTTTCTAGATTTGCCATAGCTTTCCTCCCCAGGAGCAAGCGTCTCTTAATGTCTTGGACGAAAGCTGAATTCTTGGTATTGTAGTCCAAAGCTGATGTGGGAGATGCCTTTTCGAAATTTATTTATTTATTGTCAAGAATTATTTCTAATTTGTAACCGAGTGCCTTAGAGGACTGGTTCAACAAGGCTTCGAGTCATTCATAATGGTTTACAAATTATCTGGATTGTAGCTAGAACAAACCACAAACATATAAACACAACATGTTTTGGGCAAAACATACTACACAAACTCCAGAGGCATGGTTTTTTGCAGTTCAATCAGATGAGCACTAGGTGGGGCTGTCCAGCCAAACAATCAAAGAGAAATAGGTAATTGGCCTAAAAAAAGCATTCTTCTCCAGGATGAGGATATTTCTGGAACAAAAACAACTTCTCTCTCCTTTGTATTTTAAAATTAGAAAGCTTGCACAAAGCTGAGTGGCTATTAAGCATGCCAGGCATACAACAGTTTAATATGGAAACAAGAAGGAAACAGCTGCCTCCCAAGTCAGGATAATCAATAATCCAACAAATGCGTTAAGACGATGTTGGCAAACCTTTTCGGCACCGAGGGCCAAGGGGAAGCGCACATGCCTGCCGGAAATGGGAAGAGCAGTTGCCCGGTGCGCAATTTTCCTGATGTGCGCTTGCGCACCGGGCGGCTGCTCTTCTGATTTCCGGTGCATGCATGCACACCAGCCAGCTGGCCTTGGCAAGCGCATGCGCGCCAGTAACAGGAAAACTAGGTGGCCAGTGCCCATGGATGTGCAGGAAGCTGGAAGAGCAGCCGCCCGGTGCGCAGGCCGGGATGATTGCACATCAGCTGGTCTTTGCACGTGCATGCACAACAGGGACAGGAAGATCAGGTGGCCGGTGCGCATGCATGTGCCATGAAGGTTGCGCACCAGGCGGCTGCTCTTTGGGTTTCCGGTGCTCCTGCGCTTCCGGTGCACCAGAAGCTGGAAGAGCAATGGGCGACGGCTCATGTGCCTGGGGAGACAGCTTTGCGTGCCACTTCTGGCATGCGTGCCATAGGTTCGCCATGAGGGGGTTAAGAAGTATGCCTGCCAGAGGCCATTGTTGAGAGGGACCCAAACTTTAACCCTAACGTAACCCTAATCCAATCAATCAATCAAATACATCTGGAACACTGCAACCAATTTTGGTCACCATACTACAAAAAAGATGTTGAGACTTTGGAAAAAGTTCAGAGAAGAGCAACTAAGGCAGTGGTTCTCAACCTTCCCAATGCCACGACCCTTTAATAACAGTTCCTCATGTTATGGTGACCCCCAACCATAAAATTGGTGTCTCGGTTCCTAAGACCAGCGAAAATATGTGTTTTCCCATGGTCTTAGGTGACCCCTGTGAAAGGGCCGTTCGACCCCCAAAGGGGTCCCGACCCACAGGTTGAGAACCACTGAACTAAGAGGATCAAAGGCCTGGAGACTACAACATACGAAGACCGGCTGGATTTGGGTTTGGCTACTCGAAAGAAAAGAAGAATTAGGGGTGACATAATAACAATGTTCCAGTACTTGATTTCCTTCTTCGCCACAGGCTTACGCTGGATCATGTTGGCTGAAGAGCTGTGGTGGCCCAGTGATTAGAATGCAGTACTGCAGGCTTATTCTGCTGACTGCCCACTGCCAGCAGTTCGATTCTGACCAGCTCAAGATTGACTCAGCCTTCCATCCTTTCTAGGTGGGTAAAAGGAGGACCAGATTCTTGGGGAAAATATGCTGCCTCTGTAAACTGCTTAGAGAGGGCTGTGAAAGCACTATAAAGTGGTATATAAGTCTACGTGCTATTGCTTCTTTCCTTCCTTTCTCTCCCTCCCTTTTCTCCTTCCTTCCTTTGAATGCAGTACTGCAGGCTAACTCTGCCGACTGCCAGCAGTTCGATCCTGACTGGCTCAAAGTTGACTCAGCCTTCCATCCTTCCGAGGTGGGTAAAACGAGGACCCAGATGGTTGAGGGAAAGAAGCTGACTCTGTAAACCGCTTAGAGCAGGGCTTGTAGAAGCACTGCAAAGCGGCATATAAGTCTAATGGCTAAGTGCGAAGTGCAGAATCTGAGAACAACAGTTTTCTTAGCAGCACAAGGTGGCCTCCATGGATGAAGGCACGCGAGGTGACTTTCCTTGCCGCCTTAGGTCGGAGCAAAGCGGGCTTCCATCTTCGCTCACCTGAGACCAGCCCAGATGCCTATCAACCCTCCAGAAGGCTGCCTATCAAATGCCCGTGGGTGGATCAAATCACCGTGTAATGGGGCCGGCGCTGGAGCGAGCGAGGTGCCCGCGGGGGCTGATGAGAGCCAGGATAAGGCCTGAGAGTCCTTCGACCCCTATTCAATTATTTAAACGTAAAGCTAAACGCCTTTGCCTTTTGAACTTGGAGTCTTGTTGGCCTCGTTCACTCTCTGTCCTGCAGCCCGTAGCGTCACAAAAATTCTCCCCCTTTCGCCTTGTTTTACTTTCCCTGCCAGCTATGTTCTTGCTGTTCTCGGTGGCTTTTTGTGTTCTTTCGTTCCAGTTAAGAACGAGGGCAACAAGCTCGGACACAATGTGCTTAAAGCCGTTGACCTTGGCTGTGTTGTCCGGAGTCGGAGCCCAGAATATAGAACAAAATTCAGGTAGTCCTCAACTTACTGTCAGGCCTGGAAGCCATCTTTGGCACTGGGCCTTCAGACCTGCCACATTTTCCACTGTGGGAAAATGGAAGGGGGGGATTGCATGGAGCTGGGGAGAGATATAGTCACAGTAACATTCCTTTCTCAGAGAGTCAAGGACGTCTTGCCCTGCACCTGGAGGGGCATGACTGGGAGGCATCTCCAGTTGGGACGGTACTTTGATTGGGCCATGTGATGGACATGTGGGAGCTAGGTAGGGGCTTGGTACTTTCGTTTGGGTGGGGAAAACCTGGAAGCTTTCAGATTCGGGTTTTCCGAGATATGCCAATAGGACATCTCTAATAAAATGGAACTTTGAGGAGCCTCAAGCCTTGGAGTCTTCTTTCGTTGTTACTTGAAACCCTGACATTTACAACGGTTTGTTTAGTGACCAAAGTTACAGCAGCACTGAAAAAAAATTGAGGTGTGACCGTTTTTCACACACATTTCTGTTGGGGCATCCCTGTGGTCCTATGATCAGAATTCAAATGCTTGTCATTGTCCTGGGATCACCTTTTTCGATCTTCTGATGAGCAGAGGCAATTGGGAAGCCAGGTTCACTTCACAACTTTGTTACCAATTGAACAACTGCAGTGATTCGCTTAATGGCAGTGTTCAGTGGAACAGCTTGCCTCCAGAAGTTGTGAATGCTCCAACACTGGAAGTTTTAAAGAAGATGTTAGATAACCCTTTGTCTGAAGTGGTGTTGGGTTTCCTGCCTAAGCAGGGGGTTGGACTAGAAGACCCTCAAGGTCCCTTCCAACTCTATTATTCTATTCTATTCTATTCTATTCTATTCTATTCTATTCTGTTCTGTTCTGTTCTGTTCTGTTCTGTTCTGTTCTGTTCTGTTCTATTCTAATTCCTATTCTATTCTATTCTATTTCCTGTTCTACTCTACTCTACTCCAATGACTGTGGCATGAAAGGTCAAAGGGCCAATGTTTGTACTTGGATTAAGGACAGTGGTGGGAATCAAAAAATGTTACTACTGGTTCTGTGGACGTGGCTTGGTGGCTGTGGCAGGGGTAGGATACTGTAAAATCTCCATTCCCTCCCCACTCCAAGGGAAAGATACTGTAAAATCTCCATTCCCTCCCCACTCCAGGGGAAGGATACTGTAAAATCTCCATTCCTTCCCCACTCCAGGGGAAGGATACTGTAAAATCTCCATTCCCTCCCCACTCCAGGGGAAGGATACTGTAAAATCCCCATTCCCTCCCCACTCCAGGGGAAGAATACTGTAAAATCTCCATTCCCTCCCCACTCCAGGGGAAGAATACTGTAAAATCTCCATTCCCTCCCCACTCCAGGGGAAGGCTACTGTAAAATCTCCATTCCCTCCCCACTCCAGGGGAAGAATACTGTAAAATCCCCATTCCCTCCCCACTCCAGGGGAAGAATACTGTAAAATCTCCATTCCCTCCCCACTCCAGGGGAAGGCTACTGTAAAATCTCCATTCCCTCCCCACTCCAAGGGAAGGCTACTGTAAAATCTCCATTCCCTCCCCACTCCATGGGAAGGATACTGTAAAATCTCCATTCCCTCCCCACTCCAAGGGAAGGCTACTGCAAAATCCCCATTCCCTACTGATCAGCTGGGACTCGGGAGGCAGAGAATAGATGGGGGGAGGGCCAGTCAGAGGTGGTATCTACTGGTTCTCTGAACTACTCAAAATTTCCACTACCAGTTCTCCAGAACTTTTTCAGAACGTGCTGAATACCACCTCTGATTAAGGACTATCAGAATATTATAGGGCTCTAGATTACCTTGAGAAGTCAGGACAAATAAGACAATGGCCACAACTTCTAAATTGTTATTATTGTGAACAACGAGATGCCCCAACCAATGGGGTCTTGCCCATGAAGTCACCAAGATTTAGCTCTTCCTGGAAGAATACTTTAATTTAAATAGAAATTTAATCCAAGTCAAGTTATGTTGTTGAAATGGGAACAAAGGTATGTATGCCCACCTCTATAAAGGTATAGTACGAAGTGGCTTCCTGGTTTCCACTCAAAAATCTTTGTATGTTGGCTCTTTTGAAGCTCACCCATGGCAAACTGAGCCTTCATCAACGAGGCGTAAATATAATACATGCAACTTACCTGTGTACAAAGCAGATCTCTAGGTCAATTGCAAAACCTCTTGTGATAAGATCGTGCGATCCAGAGGAAACCATAAGTGGAACAATCAAGCGCTATTGCTACTGGAAGTCCTCCAGGTACTTACTAACGCATGGGGAGAGAAAAGGATGTTGTTATCACCTGTAAGCAAAAATTCACCTTTGTTGGCGTTTTGTCAACCTGGGTTCATTATTATGTGACTTGGTCATTTGAACTGATGCATCTTTTCCATAGTATTCTGACCAAGGCTTCCCAAGAGCATGAAACAAACTCCTTGGCCCGACCAAAACACCCTTTTTATTAATTTCCTGTGAATTTTGCTCATTCACATCTGGCAAAGTCTTTCCAAGGAGGATTTACAGTTACAGACCTTATCTGGCTTGGAGAGTTGACAGGCAAAACTTGGCCAGGAGTCTCGGAGAGTCACGAACCAATTAAGCAAACAAATTGTCTCCTGCAAACTCCACTCCCCTTTTGCTCCTCTTTTGTTTCCTCTGGGAGGAGCCATTCATTGTCCACCTGTGGCCTTACTCCCAAGTTGACCCCTGTTCTTTAGCTGTCCCCTTCATCTGGCAACTCTGCGCATGCGCACACTGGGAACAGGCTCCAGCTGTTCTTCTGCCCCACTGATCTCTGACTCTGAAGGCAGCTGATAACTGTCAGACAGCCCTGGCCCCCTCTCTGCCTCATCAGAGCCTCCCCAGATTCCAGGACTGGCCCATGTTCCTCCCCAACCTCCTCACTCTCTGAATCTTCTGCCAGCTCCAATGGCTGCTGGCGGGCCACAATACATAGTTGATTGTCAGCTCACCTCGGTGAATTGGTTGAGTGACAGTTCTAGGGGACTCTCATATAGTTTATTGTAGGGTCCTTGACACTCTCTACGTTTGGTTGTTTTCTTGAAGATATTTCATTACTCATCTTGGTAGCATCATCAGTGCTAGAAAGGAGTGGGGTTTGCAGGGAGGTGGGGGAAGAACTGAGCAGACATTTCATTACCCATCTTGGCAGCATCATCAGTGCTACCAAGGGATGGAGGATTGTTCTCTGTTTACATACAAGTGGATTGCCCTGTCGGTGTGAGTGTTCTTGGTAGATCCTGACTTTGGCTGTTGTTCACTGTGAGATTGTTTGTCTGAATTGGTTGTTACCTAAATGGGGTATTGCTTCCTGCTTGATTGCCAACGATGTGAGCTGCTTTCGAGTCTTTATGAGTGCAGTCCTTGCATTAAAATAAAATACTGAGGTAAATTGTCCCTTAAATTATATCAATTGGCTTTAAGGGCACTTGAGTACCATTTATCTGGCTATAAAATACAGAGAAGAAGAAAGGCTGGGAAATTTGAGAGCAAGGATATTTAGGGAAGATTTGGTGAACTGGAGATAAACGCAAGGCAGAATTGAGATCATAATATACACTGGAGAATGCATTATGTGTAATAAAAATAGTAGGTTTTGATGCAACAATTCCTACTACATATGCTCATCTACTACACATGTTCAACTTCATTAAATGTCCCCTAAATATTCATTTCTTTTTGCTAAAGGAAATGGACATGAGGAAGATTTAGATCAAAGTTCTCCAAAGGCAATGTCAACCCCCAACGACCGATGACTATCCACAATTGTTTTGGATGCTAATATTATTCATAGTGCAATTAAAATGGTATTTATCAAATTGGATTCATATAATAAATATTTGGAGGTCAATGAACGATCTAAAACATCATGAAGGGGTTGATGAGCTGAAGTGTTTGGAGACCCCTGATTTAGATGAATTTGAGAAGAATAGGCATTGGTGCTACTATGACATTATCTTCTAATAAAACAGAATCTATATTACTGTGAGGCCTGCAGTCATATTCCTTTTTTAGGATCTTTGGCCTGCCACACTCTCTATTATGTCATTATGCTGTTTCATTAGTGTAGTAATTGGGAGGTGGAATAGAAAGGAGTAGAATTGTGGAATGTGTTGTTGTCATTCTTTTCTAGAAGTCCAAGGTCATTTTTTGTCTCCGCACCTCTGCACCTGACCGGAACCAGCTGGGTGGAGATGCCAGCGTGGCCGAAGAAGATTGGACCATGTGATGGATTGATGGGTGTGGGGAAAAGATCATGAACTTTCAACTGGGTGGAATCCCAGGAAGTTTTCAGATTTGGGATTCCACAGTTCGTTGCCAACATGCCTGTCTTATTAAATTGGAACTTTTAAGGACTCTGATTTAATTCTGCATGATATTTGGAACGCTGACAATTACATCATTGGAAAAGACTTTGGAGGTCTTCTACCAACCCCCTTCTCAAGCAGGAAACCCCGTACCATTTCAGACAAATGGTTCTCCAATCTTTTCTTGAAAACCTCTAGTGATAGAGCATTCACAACTTCTGGAGGCATGTTGGTCCACTGATTAATTGTTCTAATTGGCAGGGAATTTCTCCTTCTTTCTAGGTTGGCTTCTCTCTTTGATTGGTTTCCATTTGTTGCTTCTTGTCCTGCCTTCAGGTGATTTGGAGAATAATTTGATCCCCTCTTCTCTGTGGCAGCTCCTCAAATATTGGAACACTGTTATCATGTCCCCCCGCACTCCTTCTTTTCATTAAACTGGACATACACAATTCCTGCGACTCTTCTTTATTTTTAACCTCCAGTCCCCTAATCGTCTTTATTGCTCTTCTCTGCACTCTTTCTAGAGTCTCAACATCTTTTTTACATTGTGGTGACCAAAACTGGAATATTCCAAGTGTGATATTACCCAGGCATTGTAAAGTGGGTACTTGACAGGGAAATCTCCCATTCAAAATGAGCAAACATTATGAATATTACGTTCCAATTGTTTTTAATTGAATTGTCTATATTTTTGCACATATTTCCAACGGTGGACAATAAATAACACGTGAACGCTCTCTCCCACCCTTCCCCTCTCTCCTCCAAACACCATTCCACATTATAAATAAATAACTTTAGCACACATGTTCTCCCCCCTCCCCCCCAGTGATTGTCAGTGGTTGACACACACAAGAAGTGCAGTGGAAATTTGTCCCAGCATTGACCGAAGGGTTACATTTGAGAGATGGTTAGAGAGCAAGGAGCGATGGGTATATTGTCAGGGCGTCACAAAATTCAGTCTGATGACGAGGAACCATTATGAAAGCAAAAGGATATTGCGCTGGCAAAGGCTTTTATTTTGTCCCTAATTTTTGTGTGTGTTTGTACTCAACTTCAGAAGTGTGTTACTGCATCCTCAGGAAAGGCGTTGAGCTCTATGCTGATGAATGTTAGTTTTGGGTCCCTGGGTTGATCCTCCGGTGCTACTGACCAAGACGGCTGGACATTGATGCTTCTAGGAAGCGAATATCTTTGCAATGTTTGATATTTTGCAATATCAAAGAACGCAGGAAACCCCTGGATTCAGGAAACTGTCTTACCATTGCCTAGCTCAGGAGTCGCTCAAAGAGTCACAAGGTTCTAAGCGGAAGCCCCCCCCCACTCAATTCTGGAGCTGACCGGAAGTCCAGTTCCCCCACCATAGAGTCTCCTCCTAGCCCGGCATCCTTTTCCCTCTACCTGTCCTAACCGAAAGCCCTATCAATTGTGGAGCCAACCAGAAAACCCACCCCTTGCCATAGAGTCTCCTCCTGGCACGCGGTGCTTCTCCCCACCCCCACCCCAAACCAGAAGCTTCTCTCAAAATTGTGTCACCGATCAGTGACAGGGAGCTGCAGCAGAGGAATGAAAGAGCTACAGGTTGCTGACCTCTGGTTTAGCTAGAAAGCTAGTAGGCTAACTAGTTCTCCAATAGTCTCTGAGAATCCTTTGCTTTCTTTTCTGTAATCATCTTTTCCTAGAGAAGATGAAAAGTGTGAGGAGGTCCCGTTTAATTGTCCTCTCAAACGTTGAGAAGCCTACTCTAATTTGAGGGCAGAGGTTTTGCTTGGAAAGGTCGATCTCCGTCGCGAAAAGGCCAGAGCGATTGTGCCTGGAGGCAAGGATGATTAAATCAATCTGCAATGTCCAGGAGATGACCTCTCATGTAAAAAAGCTTGTCAAGAAAGGATAAAAGTCTTCGTATTTGCTCAGAAGTGTGCTCTTCTAGGCTCAACAAAGCTTCAGGCAAAATTAAAAACGGTTCCCCATCATTGCTCGGCACGGAGATAACTTATATGGTGAATTCCGGAGGAAGAATTTAAATCAAAAGAAGAATTTAAACTCAAGCAGGGGCTAGGAATGGGATCCCTTTAGAAGAACCTGGACAACCATTGGGGAACTTAGTGGGTTCTGAAAAAACACATGCTTTCTCATGCATGCTCTTTAATTGTTTTCTGCCGAAAAGGCAACTGGGATTGTAATTAATCCACAACTTATCTTGCAGCTGTTTTTATTTGGGTCAGAGAGACTATAGTTGACGCTGGATTCTTGGGGAAAGGAACGCTATCCAGAAATTGATTGATCCCAAGGAGATTTGGCAGCAGGCAATGCCTCTTGCTCAAAGGCTTGGAGTGCAGTGGCCTGGAGTTGGAGCTCTTGCCTCACAACCAGGAGGCTGTGGGTTCGATCCTAGGCAGAGGCAAATGTTCAATCTCTCTGGGCAGAATATATCTGCTAAACAAAACTCTGCATTGGCGACAGGAAGGGCATCTGGCCATTTAAAACACTCTGCTAGTTCCATTCAGTTGACCAGACTCTACATTGCGAGGGATTATGGAGTCTTAAAAAGATGATGATGAATGCGTCTTGCTCAACCGGCCAGGGAAGAGTTGGGTTGGATCTTCTAAAATGCAAAGGCACCTGTCCTCCTGAAAAAAAACAAACCAATGTCACCTCTCTCTTACTCTCTCTTCCCACCCCGCTCACCTTGTCCAGGTCTGCAGAGTTAGGATGCCATGAGAAATTCTACTCATGGAGAAACAGACCTTGCCGAGTTGCATGTCATTCATAAAACGTGGACGAGAAATGCTTTACAAAACCCATCTAGTTCCAAACACTATAGTGACGGACCAAAGGCTTTCCCAATTTGACTGTCTTGTTTCTTTGGGCTCAAAGGGCAAGTGTGAAGTTTTGGACTCTATACCTCACCGGTCTCGCTGGTCAAATTGCAGGACAAAGAACATGGAATTGCCCGGCATCCTAGCGGAGTTTCTTCAGTCACAGAAAGTGGTGGGGCTTGGTTGCCATTTGATCTTCCATCGGTGCAGAGCAGGACACTGGAATCTGCCTCGCATTTGGTAGTATGGCTGTAGTAAGGTTCCATGACGTGCCTGAATTCTAGTGGGACGTTGAGGGGAAGCACTTCGGCTTTGATTACGGCTCCCAGGTGGGTCTCGGAAGAGGAATTTTGGACTTTCTTGGAGTGGCTCATCTTGATGAGCAGGTCAATGGTTTTATTCTGCGTCTCAAGGAAACCATCGGATACCTTTTCTAGACCAGCTTTGCCCACCTCCAAACATGTATTGGTGGAACCCAAATCTTTGCCTTGGACTTTCTCTGCCTGGATGCCAGCCTTGGACTCTTTCCTGTCTTGGTGTCCTTTCTCTGGATTCTTTGAAGACCTTTTCACCGAGAGGTCCAAAGGACCTTCGTTGAACTTGTTGGCTTTCTCTAATGCCTGGTGGATATGGAAAAGTTCCTGCCGGATTTTGACCAACTGGTCTCTAAGTTGCTTCTGTGCAGGAGTGTCCTCTTTTGCCAAATGGGAGAGCTTCTTCTCCACCTTCTGGTACTCTTCTAAGGTTTTTGACAAGTCCCCAATGAGCACTGTAGCCATCTCTTGGTCCCTTGGACCAACAGTTATGGCTTGATCGTTGTTTGGCTTTAAAAAGGTCTGGTCTGAAGATGTAATTAACCCAGAGCCCCCAGTTTTCTCCTGGCCTTCAGAGATGTTGTCATGAAGTTCTACCTGCCACTGGTCCCTGGTCTTTGAAGCTTGCATCGGTGTCACTTGCAAACCACTGCTGGGAGAAGGGGTAAAAAGCAGATAGAAGGAAACTATTAATAACATAGAACAAAAGGTTGAAGGAGTGTGCAGAATCCACTATCTAACCATGATTTAAGCTCTCTTTCCTTTTCTCAAATTGTAGTATACAGAGCAGGCTGCATTACTATTACTATTAGTCTTATCATCGTTCCTATCACCCATCTCCTCCCACTTATGACTGCAGGACTGTAAGTTGATGCTTGTATCCTTACGATTTATATTGATATTGATCGTTTCCTGATTGCTTATTTGTACCCTATAACTATCATTAAGTGTTGTACCTTATGGTTCTTGATGAATGTATCTTGTCTTTTTATGTACACTGAGAGCTTATGCATCAAAGACAAATTCCTTGTGTGTCCAAATACACTTGGTCAATAAAGAATTCTATTCTATTCTATTCTATTCTATTCTATTCTAAGCAGAGTAAAACCTGCAATCAATAAGGTAAAGGTTCCCCTCGCACATATGTGCTAGTCGTTCCCGACTCTAGGGGGCTGTGCTCATTTCCGTTTCAAAGCCGAAGAGCCAGCGCTGTACGAAGACGTCTCTGTGGTCATGTGGCTGGCATGACTAAATGCCCAAGGCGCATGAAGCACTGTTACCTTCCCACCAAAATGGTCCCTATTTTTCTACTTGCATTTTTACATGCTTTCAAACTGTTAGGTTGGCAGAAGCTGGGACAAGTCGGAGCTCGGAGCTCGCTCTGTTATGCAGCGCTAGGGATTCGAACCGCCGAACTGCCGACCTTTCTTATCGACCAGCTCAGTGTCTTAGCCACTGAGCCACCACATCCCTTCAATACAGTATTGCAGTCAATGCAGGCTGATAATTACACACCATGCAACAAGCCCAATTCTTATATTCTGAACTTTTTGCATACTACACACATCAAAGCAGAAACCATGGGATCATCCTTTTAACAAGAGTCCATGGCTTCCATAAAAGCCAGGAGGACTCATTGGAGAAGACCCTCATGTTGGGGAAGATGGAAGGCAAAAGGAGGAGAGGACTGCAGAGAATGAGATGCTTAGATAGTGTCATCAGCAACACAATGAACATACATTTGGGCAAACTCTGGGAGTGTTGTGGCCCGCCAATAGAACTGGCAGCAGATTCGGACAGTGAGGAGGTTGGGGAGGAACACGGGCCAGTCCTGGAGTCTGGGGAAGGCTCTGATGAGGGCTCTGTGTTGGAGGCAGAGAGGGGGCCAGGGCCGTCTTGACAGTTATCAGCTGCCTTTGGAGTCGGAGATCAGTGGCGCAGAAGAACAGCTGGAACCTGTTCCCAGTGTGAGCATGTACAGAATTGCCAGATGAAGGGAACGGCTAAAGAAACAGGGGTTGACTTGGGAGTAAAGCCACAGGTGGACGGTGACTGTCCTCTCCCAGAGGAAATAAAAGAGGAGCGCCAGGGGAGTGGAGTTTGCAGGAGACCATTAGTTCATTCCTGCATTCTTGCCAAGTATTGCGGCGTCTGAAAGATATTGGTCTGGCCACTCTCCAAGCCTGATAAAAGTCGGTCATTGTGAACTATCTTGAAAGACTGTGGGAGAGGAAAGACTTTGCTGGAAAGGAATTCACTATAAATTAAATAAAAGAGTTTTATCGGGACGAGGACTCGGCTTTGTGCTGCTGGGGAAGCCTAGGTCAGAACAGGGAGACAGGGGCAGACAGGTGGGCCTGGTCTGTTATGATCCATGGGGGGTCACGAAAAATCAGACACAGCTTAGCAACCCAACAGCAACCAATGAATGGAGAAACAGAGCACATCATACCTGGCTGGGTAGATCTCTCTTTCTGGTATTGTCATATCAGGGATTGTCAACTCAAGGCCACTCTTTGCAAACTTCCTCTTCAGGTTACTTGGGGTGACCCCACCATTGTCCATGCAAGGAGCTCCGTGGACCTCTGTTTTCTTGAGGCTGGTGGGGAGAAGGGCAGCCCCCTCTTTGATGCCCAGCAGACCCTGGTAAGCCTCAGGAGAGGGCTTCCTGCAGAGATGGCCAGCAGAGGCCAGCAAGGAATGGCTTTCCCTTTCGTGGATCAGCCATTTCTTCTCTTCCTCCTGCGGGAGCGATCTTTTGTGGCCCTGCTCAGGAAGAGGATCTTCGCGGAAGTTTTTCGGCCAAGGGAGGCCAGTCTTCAGTACCGGGGCTTTCAACACGCCTCCCTTTGAGAGGTCCGTGGAAGTCTGGGGCTGGAGGAGAGCAGGGACGGCTGCTGGAGGCAGTTGTTGAGCCTCCGGCTTGGCGGCGGCCATCTTGTTTTCTGCCGAAGTGAAGGAATGCTCGAACAGCAGAGGGTAGTAGAAGCGTGGGAGGAAAGTGGACCTCTCGGGGTTCTGTAAGGGTTGGAGGTGAGCCGAATGGGGGTGCATCAGCTGGGCGGTGGAGGCCAGGAAAGGGAATTGGGCCAAGTGGGGATGGGATGTGGCCCCGCCGGTCACCGAAGGGCTGAAATAGGAGAAGAGGTTGGGAGCCAGTGGGTAGTTGATCCCCAGCAGGGAGAAGTTAAGGCCTTGAGATTCGGAGAAGTCCCCGTAGGCTGGAGGAGGGTAACAAGGGATGACGTTGCCGTCGTTACACGGAGCCAGAACCCCGGTGGTGCTTCTCCGTTGCCCATTCGCCACCAGCTTCCACTGCTCCATGAAGACCCCGCCGCTTCCCGAACATTTGGAGGGCACTTTGCAATGCTTTGGTTTGGGGTCCATCTCCACGGAGGGCATCTCCTTCCCTTTGGCCATGTGCTTCTTCAAGGAGAACACGTCCGTGATGATGAAGTCGGGAGTGGCGTCTTTCGAGGCCTTCTCCTGCTTGTTTTTCAGCTGAAAAAGGAGGGTGTTCACATCTGCTTCGGAGGTCTCCCCGGCGGAGAGGGTCCCCTTGACCATCTCCTTCTTCTCCGCTGTGTCTACCTCCTCCAGGAACCTAGATAACTCTTCCTCCTCCTCCTCCTCTTCCTCCTCTTCCTCTTCCTCTTGGAACTGGCTGGTTTCATCGCTCATCCTTTCCGAGGAGGCCATGTCCTCGGTCACCTTGCCTTCTGCGCCATCTCGGTCTGCTTCACGTTTGGAGTGAGTGGCCTCCATCACCATCGTGTCGTAGGTCTCGGGCTCCTCCTGCCTCTCCCGGATCCGAGAAGTTTCCGTGGCTTGCAAGAGCCGGAATTCTGGATGGAGGAGACCCCCTTTCTTGTAAGGCCAGTCCGATTCGATGAGCAGAGACAAGGAATTCTTACAGAGGCTGTACTTCATGTGGTTGTAGAGATGCGATTTCTCCATACAGGTGAACGGGCACTGGAAGCACTTGTAATTGTACGGTTTCCCCCAGGGACGGGGGATGTAATGCGGCTTCTTAGGTTTGCGCTCCTTGTGCTTGTAGACTGGAGCCAGTTTACAGCCTGCTTCGTCCTTTGACATGGCTGCTTCCAACCAACCGGAACTTCAGGGATCCGTTGCTGGGCACCAGGCATTCACCGCTTCACCCCAGCTTGCTCGGATCTTTTCAGCTGACTCTGAAAAGAGAGAAATCGAAAGGGTGCATTTAGAATAGAATAGAATAGAATAGAAGAAAGGGATGGGAATAGAATAGAATTAGAATTAGAATAGAATAGAATAGAGAATAGAATAGAATAGAATAGAATAGAATAGAAGAAAGAGATGGGAATAGAATAGAATTAGAATTAGAATTAGAATAGAGAATAGAATAGCAGAGTTAGAATAGAATAGAAGAAAGGGATGGGAATAGAATAGAATATAATTAGAATTAGAATAGAATAGAAGAAAGGGATGGGAATAGAATAGAATTAGAATTAGAATAGAATAGAATAGAATAGAGAATAGAATAGAATAGAAGAAAGAGATGGGAATAGAATAGAATTAGAATAGAATAGAGAATAGAATAGAATAGCAGAGTTAGAATAGAAGGAAGGGATGGGAATAGAATAGAATATAATTAGAATTAGAATAGAATAGAGAGTAGAATAGAATAGAATAGAATAGCAGAGTTAGAATAGAATAGAAGAAGGGATGGGAATAGAATAAGAATTAGAATCAGAATAGAATAGAATAGAATAGCAGAGTTGGAAGGGACCTTTGAGGTCTTCTAGTCCAATCCCCTGCTTAGGCAGGAAACCCTACACCACTTCAGACAAATGCTTATCCAACATCTTCTTAAAACTTCCTTCCTTCCTTCCTTCCTTCCTTCCTTCCTTCCTTCCTTCCTTCCATCCATCCATCCATCCATCCATCCATCCATCCATCCATCCTCTCTTATTCCCTTTCTCATTCTCCTTCCTGGTGGTTACAATGCAGCATTGCAGTCTAACTCTGCCGACTGCCACAGGTTCGATCATGTCAGGCTCAAGGTTGACTCAGCCTTCCCATCCTTCCGAGGTCGATAAAAGGAGGACCCAGATTGTTGGTGGGGCAAATAGGCTGACTTTATAAACTGCCCAGACGATGCTGTAAAGCATTACGGGGCAGTAGATAAAGTCTAAACGCTATTGCTATCTCTGTAGGCCGCCATTCCTAACCCAGCCAGTGGGGCAAAGCCAGTGTCTTTAAAAGCAGCATCTGATCTCCCGCGTTCCTGCAGCTCCCTTTTTATTACAACCCCCCAAGGCAGAAGCTCTCCAACGCTTGTTCTCGGGGAAGCTGCCCTAGGCGTCCTTTGAATTAAACAGCAGGGTTAAAGGCCATTAAGGACAACAAAGGAATTGAAAAAATGCCCATTAACGGCAAGAAAAGAATGAAGAGCGAACTTTCCTCCACAGCCAGCGAAGGTGAATGGCTCCCTGGTTTTGCACACCGCTTCGGCTTTATCTCGGACACTTGCTAAATGTCTGCAAGGCAAGCGCCTGGCTGGGGGGAAATCTCTCTGTCCACCATGTCAATTTCAATCAGCTTTTCCTTTGGGTGAGGCTGTTGAACTCGGTTTGTCAAAAGGCATTGTGTAAAAAAACAGGAAAGGAAGGAAGAAATGGGTCTCTATCAAATTTACAGCACATTTTCCTAAACCTTTTAGCGAAAACGGCTGGCTAATGTCATCTTCGCCAACAGTTGGTGCAGAATTCCAGATATTCTTTTCATGAATGGACAGCTTGCATTTCCCACGGAGGTTTGCAGCACTAATAACAGCATTTAGTGTTCCTCTAATATTTGTAAGGGACATGATGGCTCAGCGTCTAAGAGGAGCTTGTCGATCAGAAAAGTTGGCAGTTTGGTGGTTTGAATCCCTAGCGCCGCCTAACCGAGTGAGCTCCCGTGACTTGTCCCAGCTTCTGCCAAGCTAGCAGTTCGAAAGCATGTAAAAAATGCAAGTAGAAAAACAGGAACCACCTTTGGTGGGAAGGTAACAGCGTTCCGTGCGCCTTTGGCATTTAGTTATGCTGGCCACATGACCACGGAGACGTCTTCAGACAGCGCTGGCTCTTTGGCTTTGAAATGGAGATGAGCACCGCCCCCTAGAGTCAGGAACAACTAGCACATATGTGCAAGTAGAACCTTTACTGTTAATGTTTGTAAAATCTCCTTTGAGCCAAGTTCGTCCCCTGTGACTTTGTGGATAGCTACATTTTTCTTGGCAGAGAATGGAAAAAGGTGCACCATCTTTTCCGGGGTGTTTTTTTTCCCTCCAACTTTTTATCTAACCTACAGTGTTGGGAGTCCCTCGTGGGTCTCCAGGCAAGTTCAGTTTCTGGTCAGCCAGATGCATAATTTGCACACCACACAATTTCAAAATTATGAATTCCCTGTGACAACTAGACAACTAGTGAAGAGAAGGACCAGGAGAGACAGGAGAGCAGTCTTCCAACACTTGAGGGGCTGCCACAGAGAGGAAGGGGTCAAACTATTTCCCAAAGCAACTGAAGACAAGGAATAATGGATGGAAACTGACCAAGGAGAGATTCAACCTGGAAATAAGGAGGAACTTTCTGACAGTGAGAACAATCAACCCACAGAACAGAAGTTGCCTTCGGAAGTTGTGGGAGCTTCATCACTGGAAGATTTGAAGAAGAGACTGGACTGCCATCTGTCAGAAATGGTGTGGGGGTCTTCTACTTGGGCAGAGGGTTGGACTAGATGACCTACAAGGTCCCTTCCAACTCTGTTAATCTGTTAAACCCTATACCATTTCAGACAAATGGTTGCCCAGTCTCTTTTTCAAAGTCTCCCTGTTTGACCATCACCAAAGGAGGATGCAAGAGACAAAACGGAGGTCCTGGACCAGACCTGACACCTTCAAGAGTCTCTCCTTTGAGGAAGAGGAAGAGGAGGAGAGAGGGTGCAAAGGGGAAGTGGTAGAGAGGAATAGGCGAGAGGAAGGGGAAGAAGGAAAGGGAAAGGAGAGGAGGAGAGAAGAAAGTAGAGAAGGGAGGGAGGGAGAAAAGGAAAGGAAAGGAAAATAGGGTGGCAGCAAAAGAAAACAGGTCTTATGGGATGATAAGCAAAGCAATCTCGATCATATATTTTAATTTTTATATCTGGAAAAATGAATGTTGAAAAGTGTTCAAATGTGGTAAGAATAATAACCTCCCCGATTCAAAACAGGTGTTGGGAAGCTTGCTCGGTCCCCCTCCCCTCCCCCAGCAGATATTCTGAATCGGAGCTTTTCTCCACCTGCCACAACGCGTTATTTCCGGCAGGTGAAGGAGACGAAGCATTTTGGGGACGTGTCCTGTGGGGGGGGGGGCAATGCCACGTCAGGGCTTTCACACCTGTGCAGGGGAATTGCAGGATCCCTTTGCCACGAGCGAGCGGCCTCGGGATAGGGGGCAAAGGAGGGCCAGGGAGCGAGGAAGTGGAAGCAGAGATGCAACGAAGAGGGAAGAACTGCACAAGCAAACAAGCTGCCCCCTAAGTTGCCACTGCAGGCAGTGTTGCAGTTGGTGTGCCATGCTACTGATTCGATTGTTTAATGTACACAGTTTCCAAAATTATTGCTTGTCTCCCCTCCCCTCCCCCCCTGCGCCCCAAAGCTGCACTCATGAATATCAAAGAGGGCCATTTAATTATAAAGACCCTAAACTGAAGTAATCTTTCTTTCTCTTTTTTCTTTTCCTCCCTTTCCTTTCCTTTCCTTCCCTTTCCTTCTCCTTTCCTTTCCTTCTCTCTTCCTTTCCTTTCCTTCTCTCTTCCTTCCTTTCCTCTCCTCTGCATTCTTTTCTCTTTCTGTTCTCCTTCCCTCCCTTCCCCTATTCTCCTTTCCCCTCCTCTCTTCCTCTCTGTCTTCCTCTCTTCCTCTCCCCCTTCCTTTTTTTTGAAGACCCATCAAACAAACCCATGTTTTACAGAGGACAAGACAATCATACATGGACTTCAACTCCCAGATTTCCCCAACCTGTATACTGACTGTAGAATACTGGGAGATGAAGTCCATGTATGATTGTCTTGTCAAGGTTAGGAAACACAGTTCTAGAGCCCCCCGTGTTTTTTGTCTGGTCCTAACTGGACACTAGATGTCACTACATCTTCAGCCGAGGCATCTTCTACTATTGAAGCCTCAACATCAGCTACTTTTCTTTCACGTTATCAGTAACATTTTCCATCCAGTTTGCTTTGATAGCTAGGATGAGTAATCCAGTGGCTCTCCAGAAGGGCTTGGACATCAGAAGTTGGGTCGGCTAGCATTGATGGGTGTTGGAATCCAAGAGGATTGGGAAGGCCTCCTGGTTTGGTGTTCACTGGGAGAATTAAAGACATCCGCTTGAACACCCTTCCCCCCCAAAATGTGGGATACAAATGTTGAGAACAGGCCTTTGTTGCAGGAATCCACCTGGTTCTTTGAGGCAACAGGCTGTACATTTCCTTGATTTATGTAGCTCCTAGGATTGAGACAGATCCTGAAGAAGAAACTCAAAGACTTTGGCCACCTAATGAGAAGGAAGGACTCCCCGGAGAAGAGCCTCATGCTGGGAACGATGGAGGGCGAAAGAAGAAGGACTGCACGGCGATCCAACCGGTCAGTCCTAGAGGAGATCAACCCTGACTGCTCTTTAGAAGGCCAAATCCTGAAGAGGAAACTCAAGTACTTTGGCCACCTAATGAGAAGGAAGGAGGACTCCCTGGAGAAGAGCCTCATGCTGGGAAAGATGGAGGGCAAAAGAAGAAGGGGACATGCTGGGAAAGATGGAGGGCAAAAGAAGAAGGGGACAGCAGTGAATGAGGTGGCTGGATGGAGTCACGGAAGCAATCGGCGTGAACTTAAATGGACAGAGGATGATAGAAGACAGGAAGGCCTGGAGGAACGTCGTCCATGGGGTCGCAATGGGTCAGACCAACAACAACAATAGGATTGGGAAAACGCTTGGAAGATCTCTAGCCCTGCCTTCCATTGAGGACCTGGACATTGCACGAGTCAAAAAGAGGGCCGTGAAAATATCTACAGACCCGTCGCATCCTGGACATAAATTGTTTCAACTTCTATCCTCAAAAGGATGCTAAAGGACACTGCACACCAGAACAACTACCATGTTTCCCTGAAAATAAGACAGGGTCTTATTTTCTCCCCCCCCCCGAAAGAAGCACTTGGCCTTATTTTCAGGGAGATCTTATTATTTTTTGAGGTGCAGGAAACGGAGAGCAGGGTCACCTCATGGCTGCTGCTGTGTTGCCATATTTTCAGGGAGGGCGTATTTTAATGCATGCGCTCAAAAGCCCGATTGGGCTTATTATCCAGTGAGGTCTTATTTTTAGGGAAACAGGGTAGACACAAGGACAGTTTCCCCCCCCCCCCCGAATGCCGTTACTCTGCTTAACAACTAATTCCCACAACACTGTCAATAATTTACTAAGACTGTATTACCATTATTCTTCTCTTCCTTCCTAGTATCTATCTCCCCCCCCCACTTATGACTATAACCATGTTGATTGCATCTTTTCGATTTATATTGTTTTATTGGTTTACTGGTACGATTTGATAGCTTACTAGTAACCTTGACTATCACTAAGTGCTGTATCTTTTTATTCTTGATGAATGTATTTTATTCTCCTTATGTCCACTGAGAGCATCTGCACCAAAGACAAATTCCTTGTGTGTCCAATCACACTTGGCCAATAAAGAATTCTATTCTATTCTATTCTATTCTATTCTATTCCATTCCATTCCATTCCATTCCATTCCATTCCATTCCATTCCATTCCATATACTCCCTTTGAATTATTGGCAAGAATGATCTGTCACTCTGCAGCCCTGAGTGAGGAAGGGTGGAAAAGAAGGAGAGAAATAATGTCAAAAGGAAGAACAGAAGAGAGACAGCAAAAATAAATAAATAAATCAAGAGGCAATTAAAAAAAGAAATAAGAAATAAAAGATAACAAGCTGGAAGGAGGGTACAGGGGAAAAAACCCCTACCCAGAAGTTAGCATTCATCATCAACTCTACAGGAATACAATTTTGATATTATTATTATTATAGAAAAAATGGAATTCTCTTATGGACTTTTTGCAGAAAGTGGGGAAAAAATGAAACAGTGATTTCTGGGTTTGTGATTAGAAAGGGATGAATGTGGTTTAGCAGCGAACTATTAATCCTTTTAAATAGGAAGGACTTTTCTAACAGCTGAAAGAAGATGATATACATAGCTTCTTTCATTCTTTTCCCCCCCTTTTGATATCTTTTGCATTTTTATCTTTTCTCTTTAAAACATTTTTTGGTTTCGTACTTCTTTTTTCCCCCCCAACTCTTCAAGAAAAATTTCTAATAAAAATAAAGATCTATACAGGAATGCAGAAGGTCTCCTCACCAAGTGGCCTTGGTGCTTGACCGGTTGAAATCCTGTAGTAGCTGCTCTTCACATGAATTCTCTCTTCTTCAGATTCTTGGTTTTCAAAGCGAGCTCAGGCTGGAGGCTCTTCAAACCAAGGATGCTTTCAAAGTGAGGCCCATCCAAAATAGGACACGGGGCTAACCTGCAAGAGAAGGCAAGAAGGTAAGAAGGTCGCTCCTATTGGACTAAATTAACTACTGTAGTTTCTACACTGGATTCTTCTGGGGGTTCTTCATTATTGGAGCCAATCAATACCAACCTTGCAATGGGGCTTCTACGCCTTCCCCATCTTTAAAACAGGAGGTTCGGAGGCTCCTGAAGTTAGATGTGAGCATCAAATGAAGCCTTTGTTAGCACGGGTGCTAACACACGTCAGATGTTACTGTGGGCGCCCCATCACTGGAGGTTTTAAAGAAGACATTGGACAATCGTTTGTCTGAAACGATAAGGGTCTCCTGATTGAGAAAGGGGTTGGACTAGAAGAATAGAATAGACTGGACTGGACTGGACTAGAATGGACTCGAATGGAATGGAATGAAATAGCATAGACTAGACTAGACTAGACTGGACTGGACTGGACTGGACTGGAATAGAATAGAATAGAATAGAATAGAATAGAATAGAATTATTTATTGGCCGTGTGATTGGACACACAACACTTAATGATAGTCATAGGGTACAAATAAGCAATCAAATCATACTAAGAAACAATCAATATAAATCATAAGGAATGGAATAGGATAGGATAAGATAGGCTAGAATGGAATAGATACAGAATAGAATAAAGAATAGAATAGAACAGAACAGAACAGAATAGAATAACAGAGTTGGAAGGGACCTTGGAGATCTTCTAGTCCAACCTCCTGCCTAGGCAGAAAACTCTACATCACTTCAGACAAGTGGTTATCCAATATCTTCTTTAAAACATTCAGTGTTGGAGCATTCACAACTTCTGGAGGCAAGCTATTCCACTGATTAATTGTTCTAACTGTCAGGAAATTTCTCCTCAGTTCTAAGTTGCTTCTCTCCTTGATTAGTTTCCACCCGTTGCTTCTTGTTCTACCCTCGGGTGCCTTGGAGAATAGTTTGACTCCCTCTTCTTTGTAGCAACCCCTGAGATATTGGAACGCTGCTATCATGTCTCCTCTAGTCCTTCTTTTCATTAAACTAGACGTACCCAGTTCCTGCAACCGTTCTTCATATATTTTAGCGCAAAGGTCCCTTCCAACTGTTATTCTGTTACTTCTGTTATTTGGAAGCCTGGAGGGAAAGCAAGATTGTGTTACCTACAGCTCTGTCAATAAGTTAAAGGACCAGGAGCTGGTAAACAAACCTTGAGATTTAAGATTAGGTTAAAGGTTATGGGTTCTACTCCTGCCTTAAATGACCTCTCTGCCTGCTCCCACATTTTCTTCTGACAGCATCAATGGGAAGCCAGTATAAACTGATGCAAATCCAGAGGGGCTGCCTTACAACATTGCTGAGGAAGAATAGTGTTTGCAAAACAATGGGAAAATGATGAGATCCCGACAGATGAAAGTGTAATTAAAAAATATTAGAATGTGCTGAGATGGATAGATTGACACTTAAGATAAAAGAAAAGGAGGAAACAGATTTTTTTTAAACATGGGATTTATTTCACCAATGGTTAACTAACAGAGAGAGAGGTTAGAAACTAAACAGAATTTTAAAAGACAATAAAAATGTGTACTGAAAACTTTGCAAGCTGGATAAACTAATTGCATTACTGCTTGGGATTAATATTGATATGTTTATTAGTAGTATAACAGTGGAACAGCTTGCCTCCAGAAGTTGTGAATGCTCCAACACTGGAAGTCTTTAAGAAGATGTTGGATAGCCATTTGTCTGAAACGGTATAGGGTTTCCTGCCTAGGCAGGGGGTTGGACTAGAAGACCTCCAAGGTCCCTTCCAACTCTACTATTGTATTGTATTGTATAGTATGATTATGGTTATTGCGTTTACTTAAAATTAATTGTGCCCAGACAACATGCTGTTCAGATAGGCATGGAATGTCTTTAAAAGAAAAATGTACCAATAAAACATATATTTAAAAAAAGCCCATTGCTGAGTTGTATTAGTTATCTTTACAACCAGGGAAGAGTTCAAAACAATCAGGGTTGCAATCATAACCACTTATCAGAATCTACTGCTTTTTAAAAATATAGGTGTCATGCTCCTGTTCTTCCTAGCACCCCAATGTTTCTGTAATTTATCAGCAAAATGTGAAAACAATATCCTTTTTGTGTTCTTCATCCCCTTGAAAATCTGGTATCCAGAAACCTGTGAACATGGAGGCTATACAGATGTAGTTTCCTCATCATTAGAGAAGAGCAGCAAAGATTAGGGGGCTGGAGGCTAAAACGTACCCTGTTCCCCCGAAAATAAGCCCTCCCCGAAAATATGGCAACACAGCAGCAGCCACGAGGTGACCACGCTGGCCGCCTCCTGCACCTCAAAAATAACAAGACCTCCCCGAAAATAAGGCCAAGCGCTTATCTCAGGGGTCAAAAGAAAATAAGAGCCTGTCTTATTTTTGGGGAAAACATGGTACAAAGAATGGCTGCAGGAATTGGGTACGTCTAGTTTAACAAAAAGAAGGAGAGAAGAACGAAAAGAACAACTAATCAAGGAGAGAAGCAACTTAGAACTGAGGAGAAACTTCCTGACAGTTAGAAAATTAATCAGTGGAACAGAAGTTGCCTCCAGAAGTTGTGAATGCCCCAATGCTGGAAGTCTTTAAGAAGATGTTGGATAGCCATTTGTCTGAAATAGGGTTTCCTGCCTAGGCAGGGGGTTGGACTAGAAGACCTCCAAGGTTCCTTCTAACTCTACTATTGTATTATTATTATTGTATTAAGGACGAGGGGGGACATGATAGCAGTGTTCCGATATTTGAGGAACCACCACAAAGAAGAGGGGGTAAACCTGTTCTCCGAAGCAGGGCAAGAAGCAATGGATGGAAACTAATCAAGGAGAGAAGCAACCTGGAATTAAGGAGACATTTTCTGACAGTGAGAACAATTCATCAATAGACTGACTTGCGTTCAGAAGTTGTGGGTGCTTCATCACTGGAGGATTTTAAGAAGGGACTGGACAAACCTTTGTCTGAAATGATATCGGGTCTCCTATCTGAGCAAGGGGTTGGACTAGAAGACCCTTCCAAGTCTCTTATCCTATTATATCACTGTCACCAGAACCAGCAGCTTTAAGAAAGATATCTTGAGTATTTGTTTTTAAATGCTATCGATAATGTCAGGCATTAATGCCAGCCGATGCTCTTCTATTCTCTATAGCCGCAAAGTAGCAACGGAAGGGATTTTGACCTTCACTTGCCCAAACTGGCATTAGTGCAGCCCACCCAGGGCTGCCCAAGGAGTAAACAGCTTGGTGCAATAAAGGGCTTTTCAGCCAGTCCAGGAAGAAACGCTTGCTGGGATCAACCTTTGCACTGAACAGCTTGGGAGAAAAGATGCCCAAGGAGGAGACCAATGGGAAGATGGCCAGATGATACCATCAGGACAAGGAGGGTGGCAGCTGTAGGCCTGGGGAGAGGAGGAGGAGGAGGAGGAGAATCAGTGTATGCAGAGATGAAAAGTTACAACCCGTAGATCACTTAAGGGTGAAGGAGTTATACTTGGCATGGAGAAGAGGGAATTATGGAGATGACCTTGGAGAAAGAATCTACAAGCTGTTAGTGCAGAAGAAACATGCTTGAAGACACGAGAGAGAGGAAACGACAGGCAGTCCTTGACTTATGACTCAACATATCTGTGGCTAAGCAAGACAGGTGTTAAAGAGCTTTGTCCCATTTTATGACCTTCCTTGCCACCGTTGTTAAGTGAATCGTTGCAGTTGTTAAGTCACAGGATTGTGAAGTGAATTTGGCTCCCCCATCGACTCTGCTGGTCAGAAGGTCACAAAAGGAGGATCATGTAACTCCCGGGATACTGTGACCCAGGGGGGAGTTCCGGCCGCCATTATACCGGTTCGGTAGTAAAAAAAAAAAAAAAATGTGCTCCGCGCGCATGCTCATTTTCACTTAAAACGATCTGCGCATGCTCAGATTTAAGAGACTCAGATTTAAGTCCATTTCCTATCACCAAAGTTCTCTAGAAAAGGGGTCCCCAACCTTTCAAACCTCAGGGACCACTAAATTCATAATTTTAAATCCCGGGGACCACTAATATGATCTGCCTAATGATCGGCTGGGTGGGTGTGGCTAGGTGGTCATGTGACTGGGTGGGTGTGGCCAACTCAATGTCACTCATGTTGAGGGGTGCCTCGCCGGCCTCTACTTGCCCCTCCCCTCCCAGCCACTCCTCCCCTCCTCACCCGGACTCCTTAGAGCCCCAACAGGAAGCAGTGGTTGGAGCTAAGCAGCCACCACGAGAAAGATTTGGCCAAACAGCTCAGTTCAAATTGGATCTGACCCAGAAGGAGGATCAGCAGAAGCACCTCACTGAGGACTACGAGCATAGGCTTTCCAAGCAGAGGGAAGACCTGCAGGAGTGCAAGGCCAGGTACCGGTACCTGGAGGCTCAGTGGACTGAGATGGTCAGCCAGTTCCAGGCCATGATGCAGCCCCACTGGAACGAGGCCCTCCGGCTCTTCTCCACCAGCGGCGCTTCCCTCCAGCCTTTGCCCAAATCCCCATACCAGGAGGCCGAAGCAGACTCCAAGTAGAATTTCTGCCCCCCTCCGACCTGCACAAGAAGACTCAGAAGGGGGAGACTCTCTGCAGCAATATAAACGTTCATTGCACGTATCTATCCCAGGGGCCGTAGTTTGAGGACCCCTGATTTAGTGCAATATAAAAAATGCAAATAATTTTTTGCGGACCACCAAAATTTTCTCATGGACCACCAGTTGGTGACCGCTGCTCCAGATGACTTTGAATCAGTTGCTCTACATATTCCAGGGTTTTTTCTGACAGGGAGATCAGAAAGCACAAGTTCAACTTGTCCACACAGACCCTCATTCCCTAACAGGAAATATCTCCACTCCCAGATCATTTCAAGGGGAACTTTCGCTACTCTTCCCTGGGGCAAGTCTTTCCGTCCAAGGAGAAGGGAGATTAATCTTGATGAAATATCAGAATTGACATTCCTCAAAGCTCAGCCAGGAACTTGCGCCAAGAGACTGGTTTCCAAAATGGGTGATTTTGATCAGATAGTTATGGGCTCCCAACCTTCTACCTTGCTGTGGTCAAAGGGTTTGAGTGGAGATTTCCACTATCCTGATCCAGCTGAAAGTAAAGAATAGTTGGTTGCCCAGATACCATGGAGAACTTCTTTGTGCTTTGAATAATCCTTGGTGGAACTCATACCTCTCCATTTCGTTCTTCCCAACCCCGTGGAATGCTGGGAAGAAACAATGTAATGGGAACTCAGAATTCTCTTCATTTCTCTGTCAGCATGACTTTAAGTTCTAACTGAACTTAAAGGATCTTGGAGTCCTAGTGGACAACCATTTAAATATGAGCTAGCCATGTGCAGCAGCTGCCAAAAAAGCCAACACAGTTCTAGGCTGCATCAACAGAGGGATAGAATCAAGATCACGTGAAGTGTTAATACCACTTTATAAGGCCTTGGTAAGGCCACACTTGGAATCCTGCATTCAGTTCTGGTCACCACGATGTAGAAAAGATGCGGAGACTCTAGAAAGAGTGCAGAGAAGAGCAACCAAGATGATTAGGGGACTGGAAGCTAAAACATACGAAGAACAGTTGCAGGAACTGGGTATGTCTAGTTTAATGAAAAAAAAAGGACTAGGGGAGACATGATAGCAGAGTTCCAATATCTCAGGGGTTGCCACAAAGAAGAGGGAGTCAAATTATTCTTCAGAGCAACAGAAGGCAAGGCAAGAAATAGTTATAAAATCAGGCACAACTTCCTTAACAACCACCTGGCTTAGAATAGAATAGAATAGAATAGAATAGAATAGAATAGAATAGAATAGAATAGAATAGAATTGAATTCTTTATTGACCAACTATGATTGGACACACAAGGAATTTGTCTTTGGTGCAGATGCTCTCAGTGTACATAAGGAGAATAAAAATGCATTCATCAAGAATAAAAAGATGCAACACTTAGTGATAGTCAAGGTTACTAATAAGCTATCAAATCGTACTAGGAAACAAATAAAAGCAATATAAGTTGGAAGATACAAGCAACATGGTTATAGCCATAAGTGGGAAAAGATAAATACGAGGAAGGAAGAGAAGAATAATAGTAATACAGTCTTAGTAAATAGTTTGACAGTGTTGTGGGAATTAGTTGTTAAGCAGAATGATGCCAGAGAGGAAAAAACTGTCCTTGTGTCTAGTTGTCCTGGTGTGCAATGCCCTATAGCAGTGGAAACTCTGGTGCCAGTGGAGGTCGTACCTCAAGGACCACCTGTAACCATACTTTAAAACCTACAACAATTGTGTACCTACATTCCTAAACAGCTCCTGAGGATACTCTGACCTCTCTTCCCCTTCCTAACTCCATGCCCCCCCCCCATCGCTGCCCAAGTTCATTTAAACATATATTTAATCTTGCATTTGAGAGTGGATGCCATTTCAAGGATTGGGTTAATTCATAACCATCAGCAGGTCCGTGCCAGAGATCCTGGGACAGATTGCGAAGGCCTGTTACTTCTGGGGTGGTAGGGCGAAAGGCTCACTTGATCGCAGGATAAGGGAATTCACTTGGCATGTTTCAAACATAATTTCCATCCTGAAAACTCAGCACAAGAAACCATTGGTTGCCCTCTGACACCACTGGATGACATCGCCAGGTCTCGCTGCTTTAGCAGAGTAAGGAAGATACTCAGAGATGATTGACACCCTGGTCAGTGTCTCTTCGCACTTCTACCATCGGGCAGAAGGCATCAAAGTATAGCCAGCCGAACAAATAGGTTTAAAGATAGTTTCTATCCTTGGGCTGTCAGACTCTTAAACACAACCACAATCACTCCACGCACAGGCAGAAATGTGTGACTAGTTTTTCTTTTTTCTTTCTTTTCCCCCTAATTCCTTGCATGGGGATTATTCGTTATACTATTTATGTTGTTTGTAAAAAAAAAATTGTCATGGATTGCACCGGTGAGGCTAAAACCGATTTCGTTGTATACAGGATGCACAATGACAATAAAGGCTATATTAGACTGAAAAGCTTGAAGGTTTTGGTCCCCTTCCTGGGCTGAAAGATCAGCTCATCCCTTCTCTATCCCAAATGTGGTTCTTTCTCCTTTGGCACAAGGTTGCTGATGCATTGACTAGAGCAGTGGGTCTCAACCTTGCTAATGCTGCAACCCTTTAATACAGTTGCTCATGTTGTGGTGACCCCCAACCATAAGATTATGTTGTTTTCCATATTTTTTCAAAAATATGTGTTTTCCAGTGGTCTTAGGCGACCCCTGTGAAAGGGCCATTCGACCCCCAAAGGGGTCCCGACCCACAGGTTGAGAACCACTGGACTAGACAGATGTTCACTTCCAAATGGTTTCTTAACTGGGTTGCAATTGGCTCGGTCTGCTGGCAGGCCCACTTTCAAAAGTTCAGAGAAGAGGTGGGTATTCAGCAGGTTCTGACCAGTTCTGGAGAACCGGTACCGGAAATTTTGAGTAGTTCGAAGAACCGGCAAATACCACCTCTGGCTGGCCGCGCCCCCATCTATTCTCTGCCTCCTGAGTCCCAGCTGATCGGGAGGGAATGGGGATTTTGCAATAACCTTCCCCTTCCACGCCCATCAAGCCACGCCACGCCCACCAAGCCACGCCCATAGAACCAGTAGTAAAAAAAAATTGAATCCCACCACTGGTTCAGAGGGCAGATTTTTATTGTTTATGCTGTTGCTGAAAGGAAAACTCACTGGGATTGCTGTGGAGGAAAAAAATAGAGCAAGACGGAGAATAACAGAGTAACAGATTGGGAAGTGGTGGGTTGCCAATTTTTTTACAACCAGTTCGGGCACGCTCCCTCGTGCTCACTGCTTCTGCTTATGCACAGAAGCATCTGGGTGGGTGGGCGGAGCCTCCCTCTGCTGCTGCTACCGGTTCGCCCAATCCAGGCCGAACCGGGAACAACCCACCTCTGGAAGGGACCTTGGAGGTCTTCTACTCCAACCCCTTGCTTAAGCAGGAGACTCTTTACTATTCCAGACAAATGGGACGGAGCGCCCACAACTTCTGAAAGCTGTTCCACTCGTTCCTTGTTCTCACTGTCAGGAAATTTCTCCTAAGTTGCTTCTTTCCTTGATTCGTTTCCACCTTTTGCTTCTTTTCCTGCCTTCAGGTGCTTTGGAGAATAGCTTGACTCCCTCTTCTTTGTGGCAGCCCTTGAGATACTGGAAGATTGGTATCATGTCTCCCCTAGTCCTTCTTTTCATTAAACTAGACGTTACCCAGTTCCTGCAGTTGTATTCTTTGTATGTTTTAGCCTCCAGTCCCCTGATCATCTTGATTGCTCTTCTCTGCACAACACAACTTGTAGAAAGTCTCTGTTGAGACTTTCTAGAATCTCAGCATCTTTTTTATATTGGGGTGACCAAAATTGTATACTGTAAGTGCTGGAAATGAAAGTCGAAAGGAACGATCAAGGATGGAAAAATAAGAAGAAGCGGAGATGACTCAAATCCACTTTTCGCTTGTGCAAATGCTGTGTTGCACAAATAATGCTGAAAATAAGGCCTGGCTGGTTATACAACCGTTTATCACTTTAGATTTAACCACATACTAGCTCTCTCGTTTTTAGAGGATTCCTCTTTATGCTTCTTAGTCTTCAATATTTTAAGATTTGCCCAGTTAAGAAGCGTAATGCCACATTTTGATGTGTTATTTTATGTTTGGGATGCAGTATTTTATCTCATCTGTTTGATTTTCCTTTTTATTTTATTTTCCTAATCGTTGACCAAATAAACTATGTTTTTTTTTAAAAAAAAGAAAGAAAGGTGATGAAACAATGAAAGAGCAGCAGTTGCCAAGCTGCAGAGAGAATGGATTCGGGCAGCGCTAATAATGTTCCGTGTGTAACTACACAGAAACTGTTACCACGCGACAGACCAAACCACAAATCAGCCAACTCCATTAGAATCCAGCAAGCAGCACAAATCCAGCTGGGTGCATGATATACTGTTTGTTGTGTAACGTGATCCTGGAAGATTGGGTTAATTGAGCAAATCACTGTTTATTATTTATTGATTGTTATTTATTTCTCTGTGCATTTACTGTATTTCTCATAAAATAACAAGAGTTGGAAGGGGCCTTGGAGATCTTCTAGTCCAACCTCCTGCTTAGGCAGGAAACCCTACACCACTTCAGACAAATGGTTATCCAACCTCTTCTTAAAGACTTCCAGTGTTGGGGCATTCACAACTTCTGGAGGCAACTTCTGTTCCACTGATTAATTGTTCTCACTGTCAGGAAATTTCTCCTCAGTTCTAAGTTGCTTCTCTCCTTGATTAGTTTCCGCCCATTGCTTCTTATCCTGCCCTCAGGTGCTTTGGAGAATAGCTTGACTCCCTCTTTTCTTTGTGTTAGTTAAAGAAAGACAATGATATCTTAAGGCAATGAAGGCAGAGGCAGCTTGGCTGGAGATGCTTCAGTTCACACAATGAATTGTTTCTGTATCCATCTTGGATCCATTGTGGCTTGGGCTGGAAGGGGAAAGCAATTTTGTGGATCTTGTTGACAATCCAAGTTCACTTTGGTATTCTCGAATTGTGAGCTCTTGGGAAAGTAGCCCGTCTTGTGTGTTTCAAAGAGCCATTTCCAGTAGGGAAAACAGGACAAAGCAGAGTGGGGAAAATATTTTCCTTTGCTATATTTCCCGTCTGAATTAGACCACAGCAGGGTCCCTAGAGGACATCCCTTTTAATAGAATAGAATGGAATGGAATGGAATGGAATAAGGGAATGAGAATAGAATAGAATAGAATAGAATAGAATAGAATAGAATAGAATGGAATGGAATGGAATGAGAAGAGAAGAATGAGAATAGAATAGAATAGAATAGAATAGAATAGAATAGAATGGAATAGAATGGAATGGAATGGAATAAGGGAATGAGAATAGAATAGAATAGAATGGAATGAGAATAGAAGAATTAGAATAGAATAAAATAGAATAGAATAGAATGGAATGGAATAAGGGAATGAGAATAGAATAGAATAGAATAGAATAGAAGAATGAGAATAGAATAGAATAGAATAGAATAGAATAGAATAATGGAATGAGAATAGAATAGAATTCTTTATTAGCCAAGTGTGATTGGACACACAAGGAATTTGTCTTTGGTGCAGATGCTTTCAGTGTACATAAAAAGACAAGATACATTCATCAAGAATCATAAGGTACAACACTTAATGGTAGTCATAAGGTAGAATGAAGCAATCAAATTATATTAGGAAACAATCAATATAAATCGTAAGGATACAAGCAATAAAGTTACAGTCCTGCAGTCATAAGTGGGAGGAGATGGGTGATAAGGAACGATGAGAAGATTAATAGTAATGCAGACTTAGTGAATAGTTTGACAGTGGTGTGGGAATTATTTTAGAGATTCTCTTTAAGGATTATGTATTAATAGAAGCTAAGTAACTTACCTCTGTTCCTAAATGCTAAAGCAATTGCACATGAAAAAAATAGCTCTGATCAACTGTCATAGCCACTATTTTGAGAGTTTTGCTAGACTGTTTTCTGTGGACGTCTCCACTCGATGCAATCACGGGATAAACTGAGCCTGGTTTGTTCTCAGTCTTTTAAGTGGCCACAAGCTACTAGCAAAAATGGCGTTTGATCACAAGGCAAGGAGGCAACATCCAGAATTGTTTCCCCTTTTGCATTTGAGCATCCACAAGAAGGGACAGGAAAGGAGAAAGGGAAAGAGGAAAGACAGGAAGGAAGGGAACAGGAAAGGCAAAGAAAAAGAAGGGAAGAGGGGAAGAGGGCAAGGAAGGAAAAAGAAGGAAAGGAAAGGAGAACAAAGAGGGAAGGAAAAAGAAGAAAAGGGAAAAAGAAAGGAAGGAAAAATAAGAAAAGTACAGAAGGAAGCAAAGAACAAAAAGGAAGGAGGGAAAAAGAAGAAAAGTACAGAAAGAAGGAAAGAAGGAAAAGGAAGGGAGGGAGGAAAGAAGGAAGAGAAAAGAAGGAAAGGAAGTTGGCTTCTCCAAGTGATTTAAACCTAGCATGGGATAACTTGGACTCCTGCAAAACGCAGCTCCTGAAATTAATAAGTTGTCTGGTCTCGTTGCAGCCGTCCGTCTCTCAGCTGCTTGTGGAAGGCGTGCGTTCCCCGGTCCACACAGGTGATATTATATTAATATGGTCTGAAGCTCTAAGCCGATTGGGGGAAGCTTTTAAAAATGCACACAAACACCCACCCACCCATCCAGGCAGCCCACTCGGAGCTAGAGTGATGTGGCTTCTTTGTTCATCTAGCAAAGGAATTCCCAGCTTGGAATTTATAGATTGGGCCCTTTAACGAAAACAACCTCGGGGGCCTGCGGGAAACAAAGCGAGCTTTGGTGGGCCATGCCTTTTTTAAAAAAAAGACAAAACACCAAATAATAATAATTCTGAGACAAGACAGCCTTTGCCTGGGAGGGGTGAGGCATGAAAAATGTATGGGAGGATCCGGAGAAGGGAAAGATGCTCGGAACAAGCTATCGATCAAAAAAACAACCCTCCGAAAGCACACAGCTGTGCCAGCTTCTACACCCTGATATCAAGCCTGTTTCAAAGCTGGCTTGGAAGTGGGCTTGGAAGGGAGGTAGGGTTCCTGAAGAGCATGCATCCCATTGACGTCAAGCCCTGAAGTCCACGCGAAGAGAGGTGGGATGAAGCTGGCACAGTGGAGGTACAAAGAGAGAGAGAGAGAGAGAAATGGGCTTTGCACCCTTGATTACATTTGGTTTTTGCCCTTCATCTCCCCTGCGAGGGGACTCTGAGAGAGGCAGCCCAGCCCAGCTCAGCCCAATAGGAATAGGAAAGACGGGTCTCTAAAAAGAGGTGGCTTGCAGGTTCCCCAACCAGTTCCCTCTGCTTCATCCTTCCAAAGCCAGGTAGGGTGAGATTGGCCACCACACCTTTCGAAGAAGCTGCAACCTTGAGCTTTGAAGGCTGGGCACCTTCAGGTTTTTCTAAATACAGTATCTACATCTATATCTGTACCTCTATCTATATCTATCTATATCATCTATATCTATATCTATCTATCGCTATCTATCTTGTCTGTCTATCTATCCATCCATCCATCCATCCAATCTAAATTATCTATCATCTGTCTGTCTGTCTCTCTATCCATCCATCCATCCATCCAATCTAAATTGTCTGTCTGCCTGCCTGCCCGTCTCTCTCTCTCTCTCTCTCTCCATCCATCCATCCACCCACCCATCCACCCACCCATCCATCCATCCATCCATCCATCCATCCATCCAATCTAAATTATCTATCATCTGTATGCCTTCTCTCTCTCCATCCATCCATCCATCCATCCATCCATCCATCCATCCATCCATTCATCTATATATTGTAAATTATCTATCATCTGCCTGCCTGCCTGCCTGCCTGCCTGCCTGCCTGCCTGCCTGCCTGCCTGCCTGCCTGCCTGCCTGTCTCTATCTATCTATCTATCTATCTATCTATCTATCTATCTATCTATCTATCTATCTATCTATCTATCTATCATCTATCTATCTATCCATCCATCCATCCATCTATCCATCTATCATCTATTATCGATCATCTATCATCTATCTGTCCATCCATCCGTCATCTATCTATCTATCTATCTATCTATCTATCTATCTATCTATCTATCTATCTATCTATCTATCTATCTATGAAATTCTAGATTTCTAATTACAACCTCAAGACAGCTTTGGCGATAATACTGCCTTCCTGCAAGGTTCACCATTTTCAAGTCAAATTGTCTATGCTTGGTAGGTTTTTTTTTTAAAAAAAAAACAAATACTGGTAGTTGGACATTTATTCTTTGGGGGCATTTTCTTTTTTTTTAAAGGCCCTTGTGCTCTTGCAAAATGCTAGGTAAGAATTTTTTTTAAAAAGTCTAATGCCTTGAATATTTATTTAGTTATTCATATCCCACCCTTATTTTTTTTTTTACAAATAACTCAAGGTGAGGAACCCATTCAATGCACACCTTCCTCCTCCTATTTCCAGAACAACAAGGACCTTGTGAAGTGGGTTGGGCTGAGAGAAAGAATGACGGGCTCAAAATCACCCAGCTGACTTTCATGGGTAACGTGGGACTTGAACTCACAGCCTCCTGCTTGCTACCTGCTGCCTTCACCTCTAGACCAAACTGGCTCTATATACAATAGAAGGTTGAATACCTCAACTTGCCTCTCCCCCTCCCTCTCCCCCAATTTATAGACGGAGGTAGAGCATAAAACAGCAGCCTGAATGACACTTTGAGAGACTCACACGCAGTCAAGTCTCCTCCCAGGTTATTACAATGGCAGCAGATGGATGCCATTCCAGTAAATTACAGATTGCAGAAAAGGACAATTGTGCGTTAGTCGTTGGCATGAAAACTGCCGGGGCGTTTTGGGGCTGATCGCAGAGCGCAAACCGTAGGAGGGTTTAATGAAAAGAACGTGTTCCACGAAAGGGTCTTCATTGTTACACATCATTTGCCACTCACTCCAGTTTGTACAGGACCCCGGTGGAAGCAGCAGAGCCCTGAAAAAGCAGAGGATGGAGAAAAGTCCCCAAAGAACACGAAATAAAAAGGGAAGCTGAAAGGCACAGTAATTTACCAAAAGCAAAAGAGAAAAAACAAAACCATATATCAAATCTTGGGGTAATTATGACCCCAGGGTCTCTTATTATCTTCAAAAATGCCATTGTCCAATTTTATTTCAAATAGAATAGAATGGAATAGAATGGAATGATATAGAATTAGATAATGGAATGGAATAGAATAGAATAGAATAGAATAGAAAAGAAAAGAATTAGATTAGAAAAAAATGCAATAAGAGTAGGAAATAGAATAGAATAGGAAATAGAATAGAATTAGAGAATAGAATAAAATAGAATAGAATAGGAAATAGAATAGAATTAGAGAATAGAATAGGAAATAGAATAGAATAGGAAATAGAATAGAATAGGAAATAGAATAGAATAGAATAGAATAGGAAATAGAATAGAATAGGAAATAGAATAGAATTAGAGAATAGAATAAAATAGAATAGAAAAGGAAATAGAATAGAATAGGAAATAGAATAGAATAGGAAATAGAATAGAATAGGAAATAGAATAGAATTATAGAATAGAATAGAATAGAATAGAATAGAATAGAATAGAATAAACAGAATTGGAAGGGACCTTGGATGGATAAGAAAAGGATAATGAAATAAGCGGGTTAAAAATTGTAAAACTTAAGTAAAACATATTAGGAGGGGAAACAACATAAAGAGAATTGTACCGATTTGAAACTGCTACAAGAAGGAAAATGAAATTCCAATGTGTTTGTGTAAACGTAGTCTATGTCTAAGTTTTTTGTATTTGTATGTTGGAAAATAAAAAATTTATAAAAAAAATAAAGATTTGTTTGGAATTATTTCTTAGGTTGTCTGCTCAAAACAAAAAGAAATGACTTTGTATTACAGTGGGGTATTTTTGTCATTGAATGAATTGTTAAGCTATTTTAGTTGCTTCTCAAAATGGCAGAACATTTAAAAACAAATTAAAACCACTTTAAATCTACTTTATATCCTTTTTGAATCAAATGTAATGTTAACATTTCTTACATTTTTTTAGATCTGAAGGACCAGTTTGGGAATGGATCCCCAATATTTTTTCAAAGTGGAAAAATATAGAGTGGATACAATTTTGATTTAAAAAAAATTAATTATACAAATATCCATTTTGGAAAGTAGCATGGTTTTGCTACAATGTGGTAAATAAAACCTCGACAATTTTATTAAATATATCCAATAGAGCTAATCTTGCTAAACATCTAAACGATTACCGGTATTAATTGGAATTCTCTGGGTAACGTACAGATGATTTAAAAGAATACAAAATATTTAAAATGTGCAAACTATAACAGCACAATAACTGAGATAAAATTGTAACCAGCACACCATCATAAATATATAAATTATTTGAATGTGTACCCTTTTTTTTCTGTCGTAAAGGAGAAATTGTAGCTGCTTTGATAGAACGAAACAGCATGTTGTGCTAAGAAATATTCCTGGTTTATTTATTTTTTGCAAGTTCTCTAAACTCAGCACTTCTCACTGCCTTCATACCACAGAGATGTGTATGCTAAATAAACTTCTAAATAAGCTTGATTGCTTGGTTCTGGATAAGCAAACATGTTTTAATTTTTCTATTCTTGGGAAGATTCAAACCCTGGTAAAGAGGAAGTGCTTAACTGTGGTGGAATCAAAATTCAGAGATATAAAATGAAAATGTTTCCTTTAAAGTAGATTTTCGGTTGAGCCTAAATTATGACCAGTACTTTCCCTCCCTCAATCAGTCTTTTACTACTGTCACAAACCAGAATTAAACCCTGTTTTTCTAAAACAGCAGCGTAACAGTCTTTGACAAGAGATATCCCTGCATTCACGCACTGACTTTTAACTTTTCATCTAGCTTGGCAGTTTGGTTTCCGTTTTAACATCATCTAAGTAACAATCTTAAGTTTCCATCTCTCTCTCCTTCAGCAGATCTGCCTTTTGCATTCTCTTTCGTATTTTCCGACCTTTATTTTTTTATTTTTTGTAAATCACACGAGGCAGAGAACATTCCTTCCTCCTTCTATTGAGTTAATTTCATTTAATGTTTATTTTCATCTGGATTGTCCAAGATTAATGACCATCTTTCACGTCCTAGATTAAGAGAGTAATCTAAGATTGAGAGATTAAGATTTCTTCGATGAATCTTTTAGACATTAAGAGATTAATCTAAGATTTCTTAGATTTCCTCTAAGATCTAAGAACATTTCTTTCCTGATGCTATCCTGCAAACTTGGTTAGCACTCTAAACCGCAAAAATAAAATAAAATATGGAAGCTCCTTGATGTCTGGTTTAACCAGACTGAAATGGCCTGGCCTTTTGGCTAACAAAAAAAAAGCAGTTTGGAGCAATGGTTAAAGCATCGGTCTAAAAATTCTCTGGGTTCTAATCCCACCATAGGCAATATGACAGCCTTGGGCCAGTCACTCTCTCTCCGCCCTAGGAAGGGGACAATGGCAACCAAATTCCATTTCTTGCCGAGAAAACTGCAGTTGTGAGGATTCAAAAACTGATTCTTTTTTTTCAACTAAAGTTTTTTTTTCCTTTCAAATTCATTCACAACTATACATTCTTGTAATTACTATTTAACATTTTATTCATCGTTAGTCTCTATAATTATTTTTACAAATATATAAAATACAGTTTGAGTTACTTTCTTGCCACCCCGTGCCCCCATCTTATTTTACAACAACCTTGCTCCTTCTGTCTTCTCAACCTCCCTTCTCTACCTTCTTCTTTCCTCCTCTCCTTCCTCCTTTCTTCTTCCCCTCTCTTTCTCCCACTCCTCCTCCCTTCTCCTCCTTCTTACCCTCTCTCCTATTCTTCCCCTCCCTTACTTCCTCTGCCTTACCCTTTCTTCCTTTCCCTCCTCATCCTTCCTCCTTTCTTCTTCCCTTCTTTCCCTCCACTCCTCCTCCCTTCTCCTCCTTCTTCCCCCCTCTCTCCTACTCTTAATTCCCCGCCTGATTCAAAGGAACGAAAGCAACCACAGAAGGGAATAAAGAAAAAGGTACTGAATATTCTCGCACTGTACTTTACACTTTGTATGTTTTCATTGATGTAATTGCCAAATAATGTTCAGTATATTTTCTGCTCAATGATTCCTACACCGTGGCTCCACAGCTGGATAATTTTTATTACACTGTCCTTCTGCCAGAGACTTGCTTTCTAATATCGTCTTGATACACGGAGAGCTTTTACGCTGGTCCTATCCAAGGGGGCACGATTTCCAGTATGATCTCTTCTGCAATTATATTTTGAAGTTGTGAGATTAAAAGGGAAGCAAAAGCCACTCTAGTCAATGCAGGAGATTGCATGAAAAAGAGGGGGGAAAAAATGAACTGAATTGTTCAGTGTGAATGGGCTCCAGCCACAAGAAAAGGATCTTAAAGGTTGTCTAAGAACGGCATTTCAACCAGAAGGTCTCATTCAAGGCACAAATGTCCAGGCTCAAATGACTCTACTATGAACATTTTAAGAAGCCTCTGGAGAAGGATCTGATGCTGGAAAAGATGGAAAGAAAGAGAAGAGAAAGACAACTTGGAACAAGGTGAAGGCTCTCATTTACAGTGGTGATGAGGAGGGGAGTACCCTCGGAAGATATAGAATAAAATAACAGAGTTGGAAGGGACCTTGGAGGTCTTCTAGTCCAACCCCTGCTTAGGCAGGAAACCCTACACCACTTCTGACAAATGCCTATCCAATCTCTTCTTTAAAACGTACGGTTTTGGAGCATTCACAAGTTCTGGAGGCAAGTTGTTTCACTGATTAATTGTTCTAAGTGTCAGGAAATTTTTTCTTAGTTCTAGGTTGCTTGTTTCCTTGATTAGTTTCCATCCATTGCTTCTTGTCCTGCCCTGAGGTGTTTTGGAGAATAGCTTGACTCCCTCTTCTTTGTGGCAACCCCTGAGATATTGGAAGACTGCTATCATGTCTCCCCTAGTCCTTCTTTCTATTAAACTAGACATACCCAGTCCCTGCAACCGTTCTTCATATGTTTTAGCCTCCAGTCCCCTCATCATCTTGGTTGTTCTTCTCTGCACTCTTTCTAGAGTCTCCACATACAATACAATACAATAGCAGAGTTGGAAGGGACCTTGGAGATCTTCTAGTCCAACCCCCTGCCTAGGCAGGAAACCCTATACAGTTTCAGACAGATGGCTATCCAACATCTTCTTAAAGACTTCCAGTGTTGGGGCATTCACAACTTCTGGAGGAAAGCTGCTCCACTGATTAATTGTTCTCACTGTCAGGAAATTTCTCCTTAGTTTTAAATTGCTTCTCTCCTTGATTAGTTTCCACCCATTGCTTCTTGTTCTACCCTCAGGTGCCTTGGAGAATAGTTTGACTCCCTCTCCTTTGGGGCAGCCCCTGAGATATTGGAAGACTGCTATCATGTCTCCCTTAGTCCTTCTTTTCATTAAATTAGACATACCCAGTTCCTGCAACCGTTCTTCATCTCACAGGGTTGTTGTTATGGAGGGAAAATAGGAGACAGAATCTATATTATACGCACCACCCAGAGTTGTACGAGAGAAAGCGGAGATATGAAAAGAATATTGTTTTTCCTTGAATAGCTTATAGCCTTCCTCAAATGGGGAGGAAAAAGACCTCTGTTCCTATTTCAGCTCCTTCTTTTTTAAAAGTCTTTTTCTATTATTTCCTTCTCTTGCACCCACTTGTCTTCTAAAAACCCCATGTAGAGTCTGCTGCTTTTTCAAGAAGACAATTCTCCATCAGAAAAGGGATTTAAAAAACAAAACAAAACCCTTCCAAACTGTTTTGGATTACAGTTCCCATCATCCCTGGCTTGCATTTTATTTGGGGAGAATGGAGATGTATCTCTACTCATCTGGAGGGGATGTGTCTGGTTAAGGAAGAAAAAGCCCTTTTAAATTTTTTTTATATAAAATTTTTATTTTTTTGAAGCCCTTTTAAATTTAAGGAACTAAAAAGGCGCGAGGAAACCAATTTAAATCATATTGATTTTTCTTTCAGATTTAACCAGCTGACAGCTCTCCAAGGGCTACCGACTTTTCTAAATGAATTCCTCCTCTGAAATCTTGTTCTTTAAAACTCTGAAATGGTACCAATAATATTTAAGTGGAAGGAATAAACCCCACTGACGCCCCTTATTCTAGCCAAAGTCAGTTTTTCCATTTGGGAGAGTGAAGAAAAAAAATCAGAAACACAAGAGAAAACAACTCGGTGACATTTGACTCTTCCCCCAGATCAAAAAATCTAGTAAGAAAAGTTTCAGAAAGGCAGATTTCAACTAAAAAAAAGTCTTTAGACAAAAACAAAGACCTTGCGTAAACTTTGCTCGGGGATTGCGAAGTGGAACTCCTTGGAAAGAGGTTGCTATTGTGTTGGTGAAAGAACGGGGATGAAAGAAGAAACGCACCAAAGTGTGGCCGAGCGCATACACACACGGGGAATGCAAGAATTGACAGAAGTGGCAGGGAGCAAGGAATTGCTTTTGAGTGTCCAGCCTTCTTTTGCAACAGGATGGCTGGGCTCTCTGTTTAAGCCCTAATCCTGGTTTAAGCGAATCAGTGGCCCAAACTGATGGCAAAATTCATGCGCTATCCAAAACCCCTATCAGAGGGTTGCAATGTTGCAAAGACGGTCCCTAAACCCACTTCATGCTTTTCCAAACAGAGATAGATAGATA